>NC_034594.1:90720633-90742035 GCF_900095145.1 Mus pahari
CTCTCTCTCTCTCTCTCTCTCTCTCTCTCTCTCTCTCTCTCTCTCCCTCCCTCCTTCTCTTTCTTTCTCCTCCTTGTGATTATTCTCTCAAAATGTAAGCTCTCAGCTACTGCTTCAGCACCATGCCTGTCTTGTTGCCATGTTCTCTGCTATGCTGGCCATGGAAAAACCCTCCAACACTGTAAACAAGCTCTCAATAAGCTTTTTTTTTTTTTTAAGTTGCCTGGGTATGGCACCTCTTTACAGAAACAGAAAAGTAACCAGACAATGTATGTCTATGTTGTGTGCCTTACCTCTGTGAAAGCCTGCAATAGCCAGAACAGGGTATCAGATAACCTGGATCTGGGCTTACCAGTGCTTGAAAGCTACTTAAAATTGGAGCTGAGAACTGAAATAATGTTTTGAAAAACAGTAACAAAGCATTTTAACAACAGAGCTATATTTCCAGTCCTGAGCACAGAATTTAATGAAATTTTCTTTTGTGCCATTGAGGTATGGCTCAATTGTAGATTTCTTACTAAGCTTTCAGGAAAGCCCTGCATTGGATCCCAAATCTACTTAATTAACCAAGAATCATGGGGTGAGCTTATAATCCCTAGCCCTGGTGGGTGGAGCTAGTGGTAGAATAGTCAGCTATTCCTGGTTTCCTTTGTCTACTTGGCAAGTTCCAACACAACCTGAAAAAAATGAGACCTCCCTATCTGAGGGGACAACAATTCTTTCAATATTGTGTTAGCCAACTTTCTTGGATTGTGACAGATGTCTGGGATAATCAACTTATGACAAGAAAAGATTGATTAGGCTCAGTGATGGAATTTCTGTATCATCTCGCTCTACTCACTCAGGTATATGCAGCTGGGGACCAGGATTTTAGTATATGGGCATTGGGGTGGACATTGGGACAGGAGCATTTTAGTACAAAGCACCCAAAGGGGGGTTCTCTGTCATAACATGATTCCACCACAGCCAGTCTGCCCGGCAGTTCCCCAGACTCACAGCAGAGAAGATCTTCCTTTCTTCCTTGTTTCAATCTCCATGGCCCACAGTCTCTTCTTCTTTTCCCCATGGATATATTTTCTCCTGAAGAGACATTTTTCCCCATAGCTTTTTGTTAAGCTTTCAGATTTAGATGTATGCTGTCACTTTTCTTATCACTGGTGTTGTTTAATGTTGCTAATCACCTAAGCCTTGACTGTGGGGTATGTGCATTTGTGTGTGTGTATGTGTGTTCTTGAGTGTGTGACTGTGTGTGTGTGTGTGTGCTTTACTGTCTGTGTCTATGTGTATGCTTTAGTCTCTCTGTCTCTATCTGTCTGTTTTTATTCTCTCTCTCTCTCTCTCTCTCTCTCTCTCTCTCTCTCTCTCTCTCTCTCTCTTTGTGTGTGTGTGTGTGTGTGTGTGTGTGTTTGTGTGGTGTATAAATCAGAGGACAGCCTGAGTGTTGTTTCCCAGGTTTCCTCTGCTTCATGGTTGAATCTGGGTCTTTCATAGGCCTAGATTTCTGTATAGTAGGCTCTACTATCTGGTCAGAGAGGTGCAAGAGTTCTGCGCGCCTCTATCTCGAATCTCTCCATTTCTGGAGTTACCAGAACAGACAATCTTGCTGGGTTTTCATGTGGGTTCAGTGCACTGAATTCAGGCCAAAGCAAGTGCTTTCCTCACTTACTCATCTCCACAGCCCTCTGATTGCCTTGTAAATACTTATGTCCAACATGCCCAATGAGTAAATAGTTTTCTTCATCATATGAGATGGAGGCCCTGTATTAACTCACAAAATTACCAGAAGATATGTAATAAAACTAAATAATAGATTAAAAAGTATTAATCTGGTGTATCTGATTATCCACCATATCCAGGAAGGGGCATGATGGAGATTAGGCTCCGACTTGTCATTTGAACAACCTGTACTCATTTCCAAATATACTGCATCTCCTTGACCCTATTAAACACATGGCCATGTGGATTTCCTGATTATATGCAATGTACCTATATTCCCTCTCAAATGAAAGGCATAATTTTTCTCAACACAATTCTTGATGACAAGTGTGGTCAGGTTAGAGCAAGGAGAACTTAGAGAACAACAAACACAGCTCTCAATGAAGGCTGAATCTTACAGGCTTTTTCCATTGTGTTCATGGCTTTTTATTTCTTATCAAATAATATAATAGAAGCTTTAGTATTTATTGGTTACATAATGGCCAAGGTCCTCAGAGAAATCCAAGTTAGAATATTATTCTTTTTTCAAAAATAAACTTATTTTGTGCTTGTCGGTATGTGTGTATTAGTGGGTCATGCTTGTGCCACCGTGTACATGTAGAGATCAGAAGATAACTTGCAGGAGTCATTTCCCACCTTTTACCTTGTCAAGGCACTGTCTATATTGTTCTATCTGACACTGTGTGGTAAACTCTAGGACAGTCTGTTCTTGAACTTCTGCATGATTATACTATCTCTGCTTCCTTCCTCCAATAGTAGTGTTGAGATTACTGATGCATGCCATCACATCTGTCTTTTGAAGTGGCTTATTGGGATCAAATTTATGTTGAATATTTTTTGTGGCATGTGCTTAAACTCTCTTCATGCTGTGTACTAGTTATTATACTCTCTATAGTTTTTCAGCCCAAGGTATCTAATGAATAAATTCTTCTCCATCACAGGATTTGAAGGCATCCAGGAGAGGTGGACATGGCTTATATACATTGTATTAATTTATGAAATTATCAAAGTATATTAATAAGAATAAAGAACAGATAAAATCTTAGGCAATGTTGATATGTATGTAAAACAATTCTTTCAGTTTTCTGATCTTCACTCTATAATTTATGAAGGAGAAGATAAGGATATCTAGCCAGGAATTCAGAGCAAGGAATAGTCGACATGTGAAGTCCTCAGAAGAGAACATATATGACCAATATTCAATAAATAGTCCTGATAGTTGTAGTTATAATTAATTTGTAATTTTATTTGTAATTAGCTTTTTAAAATTTTGTTTGTTTGTATGTATGATATTGGTGAATGTGTGTGTGTGTGTGTGTGTGTGTGTGTGTGTGTGTGTGTGTGTGTGTGTGTGTAGGTGTTCATATGCATGTGAAGGTGCACACAGAGGAAAATTACAAGAAACTTCAGGTTGTTGCCATCACTTTTCACCCAGTTTAAGCCAGGTTATCCTTGTTCACCACTGGAAAGTCTGGGCTAGGAGACAAGTGAGGTCTTGAAGATCTACTGTCTCCAGTTCCAATCACGTGTCCAGAAGGGTTATGCTGGATCACAGACACATGCCCTGAGGAACAGAATTGTGGACTTGCAGTTTTCAGGAGAGATGTGTTTAAAGTGCATACAGCTATAGCTCTGTACTCATGAGAGGCATGATTTCTGAGAATGCCCAAATCACAGGGATCTTACAGAATGTGGTCACTTCAACATGTGAGATAAGAGGACAATTTTATTTTAGGAGGGGTAAAAACATATAGGCACACTAAACAGTAGAGCACATTTAACAAAGTAAACAGTAAAACACAGCCACAGTTGATGTGTGATTTTGTAAATATTCATTCTTAAGTCCTCATTCTTTCATGACGTTGAAGTGGATTATTGTATCAAGTGCTTGCCTTCAAAGTTAAAGACTTGTGTTGGGGTCCCAAACAGTTATGTCAATGCTGCATAAGTATGGCTACCTGTCTATAACACTAGCATACAAAGACCAGATTCACAGGGTTAACTGGCTAGCTGAACTGGTGAATTGGTTTTGCTCAAATTCATGAGAAAAGAACAATAAAGGAAGACACCTGGCATTAACTTCTGACCTCCATATGGATCCAAGTCATGCAAACCACATAGAGAGAGAGAGAGAGAGAGAGAGAGAGAGAGAGAGAGAGAGAGAGAGAGAGAGGCACATGCATGCAAATAAATAAATAAATAAATAAATAAATAAATAAATAAATAAATAAATAAATAAAACAAAATACCACAAATGTTCTTAGATACTTATTCCCTCACCCTTACTAGTCTCTCTACATGGACATAAGACAGGGAAAATAATGTGGACTGTCAAGGAACAGTGGCTACAGAATTCTTCCTACATGTTAGATTGAAAAGATCTGCTTTTGAATTCGTCAAAATTGATGTAGTTTCCCTCCTTAGGTTGGAGTTGTCCATCTATTATCCTTCATAGGGCTGTATTTGTGGAAAGATATTGTGTAAATTTGNTTTTGTCATNGANTATCTTGGTTTCTCCATCTATGGTAATTGAGATTTTTGCTGGGTATATTAGCCATTTTATATATTGTAGCCTTGGGTAGAGCTGGCATTTGTTTTCTCTTAGGCTCTGTATGACATCTTTTGGCTTTTATATTCTCTGGTGATAAGTCTGGTGCAATTCTTATAGGACTACCTTTATATGTTACTTGCCATTTATCACTTCCTGCTTTTGATATTCTTTCTTTGTTTTGTGCATTTGGTGTTTTGACTATTATGTGACAGAAGNAATTTCTTTTCTGGTCCAATCTATTTGGAGTTCCATAGGCTTCTTGTATGTTTATGGGCATCTCTTTCTTTAGGTTAGGAAAGTTTTCTTCTATCATTTTGCTGAAGATATTTATTAGCCCTTTAAATTGGGAATCTTCACTATTTTACACACCTATTATCCTTAGGTTTGGTCTTCTGTGTCCTGGCTTTCCTGGATGTTTTGTGTTAAGAGCTTTTTGCGTTTTGAATTTTCTTTAACTCTTGCATCAATGTTTTCTATGGTATCTTCTGCTGCTGAAATTCTCTCTTCTATCTCTTGTATTTTGTTGGTGATACTTGCTTGCATCTATGACACCTGATCTCTTTCCTAGTTTTTCTATCTCCAGGATTGTCTCCCTTTGTTATTTCTTTATTGCTTTCATCACTCTACCTTTCTTACTGCCTGTATGTGAGTTATAAAGTGTCATGCCCACAGAATACTGCACCAGCAAGATCATCAGATTGTAGAAGTAAGAAAATTCCCAGAGGTGTTAACATAATCATCCCCAGTATAGTGACATAGATCACTGATGCCCTTGATCACCTGTCACATGCCTAGGTAGTTTTCACTGCTTTGCTAAATAATAGAAGTCTGTCCACATAAACACATACCCATCCTTATTTGACTGGCTCAAACAATGGATAGAAATTAGATCGCTTGCCTACATTTCTTCATATGATATATCAGTGAGCTATCCATATACTAATTTCAAATTGAAAATGTTCAGAAAATAAAGCTAGATAGTGAGATGCATGATTGTCTCAACAACACTTTGGATTATAAAGTAGGATCATAACATATTTGTGGCAATATAATGATATAGTTGCTTCGCATATATACTTGTAAACAAACAAAACTGTGTGTTACATCTGTATCACACATGTTTCATCTCTTCTTCTCTCTCTTTTACTTACATATCCATTATGTACCATAGCAACTATCCATAAGAAATACTTTATTGGTTACTATACTTAGCACAAAGATAATTTGAAATGAATATTTGCATGTTTATATGTTCTTGTAATACATGGTCATGTGTATGTGGATGAGCATGGAAATTGAAGAGTAGGTGCATGTTCTAGTTGCATTTATGTACTGAACAAAAACAGCTTTGGGGAGAAAGGTGTTTATTTGGCTTGCAACTGAGATTAGGGTCCATTATTTGAGAGAAGTAAAGCAGGAACTCAAAAAGGAACTTGAGTTCATGGATGAATGCTATTCTACACAGAATTGCCTCTAAACACAGCCAAAGAAGTACATCAGGAGTCATGGAGCATGCTGCTCACTGACTGGCTCATAGGCATTCTTTTACTCAAATGGCTTTCTTCTATGGTTCAAGACCACCTGTCTAGGAGTAGTACTGTCCATAGTAATCCGAGCCTTCCTAAATCAATTAACAATCATTACCCCCTCCCCACTATACCCTTTGGTCAACCTGATTTAGGCAACCCAACCCATGGAACCTCTCCTCTCACGTGACTTTAGGCTCTATCAAACTGAAAATTAAAGCTAAGGTCAGAAGACCATCCTCCTGGTGTTTTTCCTCCACCTTGTTTGAGACAGTATCTCTTTCTTATACACTCTTGTGCTTGAGAGGCAATCCATGAGGTATTGTGTTCCTGCCTTTTCTTCCCATTTCACCATAGGATCACTGGCATCACAGATGTACATTATTGTACCTGGCTTTTACATAGGTTCTGGTCTCTATGCTTGTCTGAGGATTTTATACATTGAGCTATTTCCCAACACCTGTCTGTGGGTTTTTGGAATTACTGAAACATTGAATAAAGGGCTTGAGCTCATGACTGAAATACTATCTTGAAACCACTGCAGATATAGAGGTACAATGTACTAAGTAAGAGAAACAGACTTCAAAATCATACTCAGACTCTCTCACATCATATCTTATACCTATAACAGAAACCTCCCATTATCCTTGTATATATTGGTATCCTCCATGCAGATATCAATACCTGGGTATAGGAGTGGGGAGTTCTGATGCTGTCATGTCCCCCAATTAGTTTTTGATATATCAGTAAAGAAGTCATGGGCCAATTGCTGGGTGGAAGGAAGAGATGGGACTTCCAGTTCCCAGAAAGAAAAAAGATAGACACAAAGGAGAGGAGAGTTCTTCAAGCTTCTGAGGGAAAAATGGTGACCAGTCATTTGAGCTCTTGGGTGGCACAGAGACTTGTGGCTGCTCCTACAGGCAAGCAGGAATATATCTAAGCAACTAAGTTTAAAGCAGGCAGAAGGTGTGGAGATAAGAATATTGAAAAGGGCATGCTTTTCTAGGCAGTGTATCATAGCACTCAGCAATTGTGTCCAAAGGCAAGTTGAAATTAAACAACTGTGTTTCTGTGTCTCTGAACCACGGATTTAAGGGAGCTAGGTGGGGGCTGGTAGTGCAACCCATTCCATGAGTTAAGCCTGGATAGCTAAAGCTACATGCATCACCTGGGCATGCCAATTTGTAGAGCCAGAGTTGCAAAACAGGAAAAGAGATATAGTAATGACAAGCAGGAAAAGGCAAAGAATAGAATTCAAGTAACATGCTTGAAAGAGATTTCAAAGATATTCATTACAGGTTTGAGACCCAGTGCTTGATGCTAGTACTGAGAGAGAGAGAGAGAGAGAGAGAGAGAGAGAGAGAGAGAGAGAGAGAGAGAGAGAGAACAACAATAGACATGAAGAATGAGAGCAAGTCAATCATACTGATCAAGCTCTCAAAATTTTATTCAGGAGTGTCAATATAAGCATAAGCAAGAGGAGGCTCCAAGGGAAGGGGGAAGAGCCCGGGGGCTCTCTGAAGGTCAGGTGGCAATATTCAGCTCCTGGAACCAATGGTCACAGTGTCCTCTTTTCCCCTAAACATTCTTACTGTTATAACCACGAATGTTCTCTCAGGATTGTTTATGTAAGCTAGAAAATATCCACAAGGCCATGGCTGCGGCCATGGCTCCCAGCAAAGCAACACGTAGAAAGACAGATGTATAGATTGTAAACACATATACACATAGGTACAGACCTCTGAAACACACACAGACACAGACTGCATCCCAGTTACTACTGTGGCTTCCTTTTAACATATTATGTTAACTAAGTATCAAAGACAAAAAGCAAATCTAGGAAAAAATTTTCTCACCACTTATAGAATATATCCCCCAGGTTCAGACAAATTGTTATGTAATTAATCTATATGCTGTATTTAGCTGTGCTCAACCTATACACCCAAATATCTACAGATTTTGCCAACAAAGCTATTGTCATGATGTTTGGAGTCATGCAAAACCGCAAGTTGGTGTTAAGACTGCTGATTATGTAATATCTACGCCAAGCTATTCATTTACTTAAGGCCAGTCTCTGAGGATGCTGATTTTCTGAGAGCTGCATTTTAATGTGAACTATCAGTTTAGGCTCATGTGAACAAAGGTATCTTTATGCCTGACATTCATGTCACATTGCCGTGTCTTCACTGCTCAATTCCGGAAGCAGAGATGCATTAAATTTCTATTGTAGATGGTAAATATAACTATGACCTCTTCATGAGCTGACTCTTTCCAAACACTGCGCTTTCAAGTCTCTCTATTACCACTATGTCAGAAACAAATATTGAGGGAACAGGAAATATGGAAAAAGAAAGTGACCTTTGAGGTTTCCTTTGCAGATATTGAAAACACTGCACAAGCACAGGATATAATCCAATCCCTGGGGCCACTTTTCATAGAAATTAAAAATATATATAAGTAAACTGTACTATTAAATAGAAGAAGAAACTAGCAAGTAAAATTGCTGAGTAATGTACTAAAGAAATGGAAATTGTCCTCAGGGAACAATTATAAGCTGAACTCTGGGTGAATTTGTAAATGAAAAGAGCAAAGGACCAGAAGCTAAGTGGCCAATACATTGGCTTTCTGGCCTCTCCCTAGGCAAGCCAGAGCAGTTTGATTCTGGGCAGTAGGATAGGGGGAATACTGACTCTGTGGTTCAAAGAAATAAAAGGAAGTGAAGTTGCAGACGCAGATCAGAACACAATGAGAATTCTCTGTTCAGTCTGTCTCTCTATCTACCCCTTTTATATTTATTCAAATGAGAACCTGGACCATGCTTTCATTCCCCATTTAAAATAGTCTGACTCAAAGCAAATTTGCTTTCTCACTGTGTACCTTGGGATCTCCTCTCCTACAGATGACCTCTCCTGAGGTATACATTCACCTTCCCAAGGTTTCAGTCCACACATCTAAGATTTTCAGTAAATGATATTAGTTCCTTTACAAGGCTGTTTTGAAGATAAATAAGATAACAGGAAAAACTATGAAAACCATGCCTTCAAAATACATGATAAAATCTGAGTCCAGAAAGAAGTGCTGCAGAAATGACTCAGAGTAAACTACTTGCCATGCAAGCTGGGGTACTGGAATTTGAATGCCTATAACCCGAGAATACTGGGATGTGGTAGCACACATTTGTTTTTCTTTTTCTTTTTTTTTTTTTTTTTTTTTTTTTTTTTTTTTTTTTTTTTTTTTTTTTTTTTTTTTTTTGGTTTTTGGTTTTTTCGAGACAGGGTTTCTCTGTATATCCCTGGCTGTCCTGGAACTCACTTTGTAGACCAGGCTGGCCTCGAACTCAGAAATCCGCCTGCCTCTGCCTCCTGAGTGCTGGGATTAAAGGCGTGCGCCACCACACCCGGCCCGTAGCACACATTTCTAACCTCAGAATTCTTTGGGTAGAATTTGAGGCAGAGACTCCAGGAAATTCAAGTTTCAGCTAGCTTGATATAGACAAGAGATCATGTCTCAAACAAGGAGGAAAGCAAACAAGAGCTGATACCACAGTCCATCTTCTGACCTGCTCACTCACAACATGGTTCAGATACAGGAAAACACACACATACTTAAGAATAACACACACACAGTGCTTGGTGGCACACACCTTTAATCCCAGCACTTGGGAGGCAGAGGCAGGCAAAGTTCTGAGTTCAAGGTCAGCCTGGTCTACAGAGAGAGTTCGAGGACAGTCAGGGCTACACAAAGAAACCCTGTCTCGGAAAAAAAAAACAAAAATTAACTAACTAACAAATGAAATAAATAAATAAATAAATAAATAAATAAATAAGAGAAGAATAACACACACACATACACACATGCACACATACACACACACATGTACAGAGAGAGGGAGGGAGAGAAAGAGAATTTGACACTGATGGTATGATTTATATAAATGGAGTCTAGAGTCCATGGAATTTGCATGATAAGATAAAATGCTGGGGTCCCAGTCTTCGTTAGTGTGTTGAGCACCAAACAAAGAAAATAGATCTTGGAGAAGAATGACTGTTGTCATAAAGAATATTATATTCCATTTACGTGTGTGTGTGTGTGTGTGTGTGTGTGTGTGTGTGTGTGTGTGTAGTTTAAGGCACATTTATGGAGCTATAAATGTAATAGCTATTTGCTATAGGATGCAGTCATATCTATGGGAAAATATAGTGATATTCTAGGACCTATTTGCTTTTCTAACCATATCTTCAGTGTTAGTGGAAGCCATGGTGAAGGCAGGCTCTGGATTAATCTATAAGATTGCATCATGAGATACAGCACCCAGGTATCAGGCCCGGTACCACATCCAACCCATTAGTTCTTCATGCAAAAGGTCAGCCACATCCTTATAAGTGATAGCTTGGTACTTTGAATAGGATTGTTTTGGTATTTTCCTTGTGGTGATTAATACACAGTAAGAAATGTATATAATGCTGTCTGAAAGTCTCCTGACAACTAGGCAAATGGCTCAGTAATTAAACAGGTGCTGTGAAGGTTTAAAGACAAGAATATTAATATCTAGAGCCCAGATAAATGTCAGGTGTTTATAGCAACCAATCTCTACTTGCATTCTTTGAAAGCAGGTAAGGAATCTCAAGGAGACTTAGCCAGATAGGTAAGTTCTCGGTTTAAATGTCTCTGATTCAAAGAATAAAATGAAGACTGACTTTGGAAAATTCTCATCAACCTTGACCTATAAATACATATAAACACATGTGGATGTCTACCCACTCACGGAAACAAGCACAAACACATCTAAACCAAACTCACATACATTCTTGAAAATGAGAAAAGACAAATAAGTCTTTAGAGATGTTTATTATGATACAAACCAGACACCCACTTTCTGGGTCATTCTATGGCATTTAAAATGCTCTGCTTTTTACAGGAATACAAAAGTAATTCAATTTTTGTTGCACATATATTATATACACTTAAAGAGCTTAAACCTTGAATTTTGTCCACATTGGACAGAGGAACTTATGTGAGTAAAGCTTTCAGATCAGTAAATGAAAACCTTCACTTCTTTTAAAGATGTATGATATCAAATTATATGGGTATATCATAATTTTTCTCAACCTATCTTCACCTAATGGGTATGTTGGTTGTCACTAATTACTATTAAATTTATATGGGAATGAAGTAGATCAGTCACAAAAAATGTTTGCTGTATAAACATGACAACCCAAATTCAATTTCTGGATTAAAAAGCTGTGTATGATGCCATTGTAGCAATGGTGGGATAGAACAGTGTCCCTGTCCTTCTTACACATTCAGCGTAGCCTGACATGGAAGCTACCTATCAGTTAGAGACCTTGTTCCAAAACTAAGGCTAACATTTGATAACATTTGAGGAAAGACAGTCAAGGTTGGCCTCTGGCTTCTTCACACACATATGTGCATATGCACATATGCAAATATTCACAGAAAAACAAATAAATAAACAAACAAATGGTAAATAATAGTTCAATATATGTCTTTGCACATCTCACATTTTACAAATATTTGAAAAGATATATAACAAATTCTAGAAACAAGATTGCTGAATCGAAATATGAATACTGGTCATACTTTTGAATATTCATATCTGTGACCCCAGGTTCAGAGAGAGACCCTGTCTCAAAGGAGTAAGTGGAGAATGGAATAGGAGGATATAAGAACCCTATTCCATCCACTTCCCCATAAGTTCCAACTCATGTGTACTCAGTATATTGCAGGTGGCTTTTTCAGCAAGATCATAAGCACAGTAATTCCTAATAAACTTCCTGCTTCCACTTTCACAGTACAAGGATTATAGATGTACATTATGTTGCCCAGAATTTTTACATGAATGTAATTCATGTCCTTGTTCATAATGACAAGAGAACTTACTTACTGAGTGTGATAAATAGTTTTTGTCAAACTGAAACAATCTAAAATCACTTGGGAAGGGATTCTTTATAATGGATTATCTAGATTAGATTGTCCTATGCACATGTCTCTGCAAGGCTGTTTTGATTATGTTAAACCATCTGCCTACTGTGGGTGGTATCATTCCCTATCAGGTGATCCTAGATTGCAAAAGAATGGAAACAACAAAATAAAAATAGAACAAAAAACAACCACAAAAAACCAAAACCAGACAATCAACAAAAGCAACAAGAACAAAACAAAACAAAATAAAAACAAACACAAACAAAAAGCTGAGTGCAGCCATGCATTGGTCTGTGCTCTTTGTGAATATATTGTGAACTGTTTCTATATCTTCTGTATCTGTGACTTCCACTATATAATGAACTATAAACTTAAATCATGATCTTTTAAAAAGAAACTCATTCTTCTAAGTAACATTTGTCAGGATTTGGTATCACAGCAACAGTAAACAAAGATAAGGTGCTAGGTCTGATTGGGCAATGTAAGGGATAGTATGACAAGAAATCCTGCCCTTGGAACAGAGTCAGCAGGGCATAGACTCCACAAGTATTGACAGTTTCTGTGGTTCAAAGGCTTTTTTATATAATATTGCACATATTTTCAAATCCCCTCTTTGAGGAATATCCTTTCTGCCAAGGTTAATGATCATAATCGGAGACCGTTTAAGTCCTTGAGGCAAGGGCATGATTTCTCTCAGCTAAATGGTAGAATGCTGTGAACCTCAGGACAGCAGTTAAGGCTGTGGAAAAGAACACTAAAAACATGAGTTCAAAAGTGTATACTTTCTCAACCATACAAAAATATAAGGTTGTAATATAAATTCTATAAATGTCTTCACAGACTAAAAGGTACAGAGCCACCTGGACTATGATTCAGCTTGTCAGAAAGGCACTAAGGAAGGGAATAGAGATTTAGGGAGTGGTGATCACAAGGCAATATTTGACCCCACTAAGTTTTTTTGTTTGGTTTGGTTTGGTTTGGTTTGGTCTGGTTTTTTTTTTTCTGTTTTGTTTTGTTGTTTGTTTGTTTGTTTTTATGCTTACAAATACAGGTGGATTCCTGAATTAAAGTCAGCCTGGGATAGAGCTAATTAAGGTCCAAGTATGGTCAGAATAGTAATTTCACCTATCTATCATATTGCCTGTGCTTTTGCTTACTATCTCTTTCTAAGAATCAAGGGGCTGGTGTCATGTGATGCTGATTCATGGAATATTGAAAAGAAAACCTGCAGTAATGACTGAATTGATATGTAAAATAAAAGAAAACCCACTTGGCTTTTTATCTCCAAAAGATGAACTATTCAGAGAGATTTTAGAATAGCAAGAGAAATCTGTTTCAACCAAAGCAAAACAGAGTGGATTCTGAAAAGTTGTTTTGAGCAGAACACAGAGAGAAAATGCAATCTGAGAGCCATCTCCTACAGAACATAGGCTCTCAGCTCAGACTCACTATTTGACTTTGATTCATTTCTTCTTCTACTCCAGACATCTCTTCTCTCAGAACCTCTCTCCAAGCTAAGGCTGGTCCTTAACACTAAGGCACTAATATATGTCCCCTGCCTTGATTCCCAATTTCCTCTGATTTTCACAAGAAAAGTAGATTTTTTTTTCCTCCTAACTGCAGTAAGAAGCTATGTCATGAACTTAAGATATTCTAAATTGCTTTTTAAATTTTTGCAATGAAAAGATAAAATATGTAGATTTATTTTGAAAAATTAAAAGAATATATATTTATGAATGTTCACCTACATGTAATCTGTATGCACTGTGTGTGTATGCATGTGTGTGTGTGTGTGTGTGTGTGTGTGTGTGTGTGTGTGTGTGTGTGTGTGTGTATGTGTTCAGTGCATAAAGATACCAGAAGAAGGAACTGGATGTCATGGAAATGCAGTTACAGACAACTATAAGTGAACATGTAGGTGCTGGGAATTGAACTTGGTTCCTCTAGATAAGAAGGAAGTGCTCTTAACCATAGAACCATTTCTCTAGTTTTCTATATGACTTACTTAATGTCCTCCTAACTATTCTGTTTCCTAATTCTTACCAGTTTGTAGTACCATTGTTTGAAGCCTGGCATGGACAGTGTAGATACTATATTCCTATTCTCTAAGAAAATACATGACACTGCATATTTGTGATCATTAGCTTCCCTATCATGATGAAAATTTCCAAAGATAATTAGCTGATAGAGAAAAAAATTCCAGCATGGTAATTTCAGATGATAATTGGTTGATCCTATTGTTTTGAACAATTCCAAGTGGAAAACCAAAAATAACTTTTGTGCCCAAGACAAAAGACAGAGACAAGAAGAGACCATTGTGACCACATTACTTCCATTAAGGTAAATTCATTTGTTCTGTTACTATAAAATTTCCAACTAAGTCCCACTCTTTAAGACTTCCAGCACCTTGCAATAGCACCACAGGTTGATACCTTGCTTTTAGTACATGAGCTTTAAAATCATTTCAAATCCTAGGAAACAGGATAGATATATAGTAATTAAGAGCTTATTACTTGATAATCAGTAAGTCTATGTTCAGGCTCCTCATTAGTTTTGTCTCTTGAGAGGGTCTGACAATGGCATTGTGGGAAAATGCAGACAATGTGGAGGGATGGTAAATCAAGAAGCATTGGCCCAAGGGAAGAGTATTCAGCACTGCTCTACTATACATATTCCATCTTGAGAACTAATTAAGGTTACATAAGAGCCACTTAAATCTTCTGGTAAGGCAGTGCTCCCAATGGCCTAAACATTCCCATGAGGCCCCACACTTCAACATTCCACCACCATTCATATAACCATACTGAGGAAAGTAATTTTCATGGGTAGCTTACAAAGCTGTGATCAACCCACATATTGAGCTATACATATACCTTCTCAAGCCAGTCACTCCACCAACTTTGAGGAACACTTTAGCAGCCCCTAGCCAGTTTGTTTTGTGGTCAAACACATCCCAGAACATACCCAGAACTAGAAGCAGTACATTAATCCAGGCTGGAATATATGCATAGTTGTAGTTGGGTATGCAAATTTTTAAAGTGGATGCACCATGGGAAAGTACCACATATCCATTGAGAAAAAAAATCACATAGCCCTACTTGATCAGTCAAAACAGAAAACTACATACATACTGCCCCTTAGCCTAGAAATACCCTGTTTAGACAGAGACTACCAGTACTAATAAAAAAGTTCAGTATTAAGAAACAAGAATGTGTTACTAGATAGTGCCGGAATTAACCAGTTTCAAACTATAGTGAGTACCATCCATTATGACCTAAGGAACATCCCTTCAGAGCTAGTGCCTAATCTAAGATAGAAAACCATTAGAAATGACCATAACATGTGATGACACCCTGTGACAGCCTTGTGAAAAGCTCAAACCCTTCTGTTTTTCCTCGCTAGGTATTTTCTTCCTCCATGTGACCCATGACACAACAATATCTTTCATGTTAGAAATGTAGAAAAGAATGTAACCATTGCTATTTATTGCTTACCTCCTATATAGTTTTATACTCATTTTCATACTGTTTGTTATTAATATTGAATTTTGCCACATCATTTTTTGTTTGGTTTTAGAGCTTGTCATAATAAACGTTCCTATTTCATAGTTCAATGACTGTAAAGAAGATGTGAGTATTTACCCCAAGACGGTAGTTAAAACAGAAAGAGGAAAAAATTATCTCTATGTATTTGACATAATGCTAAGCTTGGCTCATTAAGTAAACCAAATGATTCTTCATCACTCCGTTAAGAACTAGCACTGTAGGTGGTAAATTGCTTCACTTTTATTTAAAGGTAAATATATTTAAACAAATACTAAAAAGTAAAACTACCAAGATATTCATGAGTGACCTAAGGCTGTTATAGGTTCAACAAACTTCAACAAAGCAAACTACCATAAGCCACTAATACATAAAATGCAGGTTTTATAATAATGGGATAATAGCAATTAGAATTATAATAATTGTGCTTGGTAAATAAATTTGATTTAAAAAAAAAAAACAGTTAAAACCGAATATAGTCACTTACATACCTAGAATTGAAAACACATGTACTATATCATGGAAGTCCAGAAGTTCTCTGAATGAAAGGACAAAATGGGAAAGCCATGAAGGCAATTGGTGATCTTTTCATCTACTTACCCCAAGAATACTATGGGCAGTAGGCCTGGTCCTAAATCAGGGAAGAAACAGCAGCAAGGTTTTCTGCTGTAGCTTTCGTTCCTGATCTGATATTCAGTTGCCTGGTGGTGGTAAGAACTGGAGAGTGAATGGTCACATCATCTAGTGGAGGAGATCTTCCTATAGGTTTTTCCACTGTAGATTGCAGAGGCTGCACTGCAGGGCATTTCCCAGGGTAATCTTACTACAATAGACTCTTCAGCACAAAAAGAGCATATTTCCATCCCCATGGGAGTTATGGAAGGCTGTCAGATCATAAGATCAGAAGCATGAGATTCTGAACTAGAAAAGGCTGTGGGAGGGCTCCTTGGAAAAGAATTAGAGGAAGCTCAGGGAAGGAGGAGGAGAGGAATCCACTCTCATTGGTTGAGAAGTTTCTTTTGTTCGGGAGATAGGTTGGAAGAGTAAGGATCTGGGTCATGGGGTAATGAGGAATGGGAAGCACTTCATCGGTGGCCAAATGAATCTTTATTTGCCCCCAAGTATCACTTCTGCATCTGGAATGAGGGATTCTTTCACTTAAGAAGGGACTTAAAGGGAAAACTATTCATTTCTGAATGGACTCTGAGTAAAGATTGAAGATAAGCCAAGCAGAGATTTCACTCCACTCATTGTAAAACACTCAAAAGTAAGTGCCCAAGAAAGTGAACTAGTGACTGTAGATAGGTTTGTGAGGAAATGCAGAGGAACAGGCATGATCGAAGGCTAGCATTTTCCTATGTCAAAGCAGCAGAAGATGGAGAATCTGGAAAGTTTAAAGCACAAAGGAGTAGGGGCAGGAATGTGTGCAGTACCTGCAGCTCTTATGAGCTAGAAGAGGTGGAAAGGCTAAGGAGAAATGCAGGCTGCTAACACCAGTCTCTCATAATCCACAGATCCTACCTTATCATCTGAGGCCTGGCTCACTTATTTTATATTTGACATAATGCCAAGATATTCATGCAAGTTTGAGGATGCTTGGCAAGTTAAAGTGGGTCACCTGCATCCTCCAGTAGGAAGGCAAAGGCAATAGCAGAAAGGTGGCTTGTCTCTTACCTGGCCTGTGAACTAGGGTGAGCACAGTTCCCTGAGTTTTAACGCAGGACTTGTCCTCTTGTGACTGCTTCCCTAGAAGGTGGATTTGGGGCAACTCTTTGCTATGTAGTGATTTACTAGAAATGGAGCTTTGTTGGATAGCACAGGCTGACCAGGGAATATCCACCTGTTTGTCCAGTCATTAGGAAACATCTGGAGAAGGCTGTACCCAATAAGGTACCTCATGCAAAAGAAGTCCTCCTTGACAGTCAAGATCTTAACTAATATCAATAACTCTTTATATACATTTCTACTGCCCTTTTGCTGTTTCCTGATCTTCCTTCCTTCCTCTTCCATCTCACTCCCCCTTTCTCTATCCTCCCTCAGTCCTCCTCTTCCTCTTCTTCATTTTCCTTGGTCTTCATTTCTCCCTCTTCCTTCTCTTTCAATCCCCCCTTTCTCTCCCTCCCACCCCTCTTTTCATTTATCTTCCCTGATTTTCATTCTGATGTGACCTTCAGCACATGTTCCTTAGGCTTGGAAAGTGGAAGTGAGCCTGTATCCTAGACTGCACAGCCCAGGCAACCTGCAGTTTTCATTGCAGGCCTGGGAGTAAACTTTTGTCCTGAAAGAGAGCTTTACTGAATTTTTGATGTTTGGAACATGAAGGAGTTTTAGTTATCCATTATAATGTCCAAGCTTTTTCTGGACTGGTACTCCTATGAGGTATATAATAATGATTCCTTGGAGGGAAGGAGATCCCATCCTTCAGTAGTTCGTGTTTCCTCCAGGCGTGATGTGTAAGTATGATGATCATGGTGAGTGAGGAGGTCCTCTCCTGTCATGGGCTTACTGGCATTTACAGAAGGACTGGAACAACACCACACATCCTAGGAAAACCGTTCATTTCTGAATGAACTCTGGGTACTGGCTGAAGATCAGGCATGCAGAGAATTCACTCCACTGATTGTAAGATTTGAAGCTAGTCATTAGACTGGCTCCTGTGGTGTCCAGATAAAACCCATATAAGATTAACATGGTATGCTGGGGGAAAATCCATGGAAGAATTAGGAGGCATTAAGAACAGACATCATGATGCAAAAGGTAAAGCTGGACCAACTTGCTGCCCCTTCAGTGTACTGTCATAAGATGTGCCACTGTTATAAAAGGACTATATTTCATGGACCGACATGACTGTGAGGCAACCCAAAAGAATCTAGGCCTGTAGTGAGTTTTTTAAAAGCCTAGTGTTTAGGAATGTCAGACGGAACAGGAATTCCTCCCCTGCTTCTCAATATTGCTTTGAACTGTGGTAAGATTCTCCATTTCAATTCCTGGTGCCTCTGATTCCCCATATGTTAAGGTGTTTGAGACATCATGAAGTCAAAGCCTGGGGGAAAGAAATTTGACATACATTCCAAACAGGCAGAGCCTATTTAAATTTCCCTTGCTCATTTCATAAAGGTACATTGAAGAATGGGAATGTTTCTCAGTTGGAATTATGATTCCCTAGCACACACCAATCACTGGGTTGTAGTCTGTAGATTCAGTACCACTATGTAAACAAGCATGGTTCCAGTTCATAACCTTAGCTCTAGGAGAGGTAAGCCAGGGTCATCAGAAGTTCTGAGTAAGCCTTGAGTACAGGGGCTTTCAAGTCCTGCCTGGATACATTGCCGCTTACTTCATGAACGACATGTGTCTACGTGCCAAAGCCCAATGGGTTCAGCTACCTGCCTGTTTCTGTACTCTTCATGTTGACCACTTTCCTATAGGGTGTGTACATAAAGTAGTAATTAGCAAATAATGACTAAGTTCAAGAGAATGAGGAAGAGAGAGAGAGAGAGAGAGAGAGAGAGAGAGCGCCTTGGTGTGTGTGTGTGTGTGTGTGTGTGTGTGTGTGTGTGTGTGTGCATTTCTACAGAAAACCACTATCAGTAGGTTGTTGTATCTTTCCAATGTGGATTCCTGTTGTAATAGAAGTTGCCAGGCATGCATAACAAGTGCTTTTGCCTGCTGAGCCATCTAGGTAGCTCATAGTTTCTTATTTTTGAAACCATAATTTTTATTTAGCCCCTCCATCACAGTTTCATTCAGTTCTAAAAGTAATAAAGATACCAGAAAATTTTACTAAGGGCTCCAACTAGAGGGTATTAATTCATAAAGCCATAACACAAAGGCAAAAACACTTGTGGGCGTTTTTCTTAGTCAACTGAGTGAGCTGGGATTTTCATAATAAAATTCTGTCTTTTATTTGCATCAGTGGATACACAAACTTTCAGGATACACCTCTCAGTTTGCACATTTACTGTGAGCTCTTAGGAAGCATTTGTCTGCCTTATCTTCTCATGAAAATATGCAGGTACTGTCTCCTTCCCCAAGCACAGATATCTCCTTTAGCATGAAAGAATATATGGAAAACTAATTCAAACACAGAGTGGAGATGGCATTCTTGGGCTTAGGCAAATGAAAGAGCCCCATTCCTATACACATTCTTGACTGATTGTCTCCAGAGGAAAGGCAGAACAATTAAACAGATCTGTATCTCAGGATGGTAGACTTAAACTGGACACAGGGCTCACATTAAAGAGAGGTCAACAGAATGATGGGGTTCACAAAAGGGCCAATGAGCAAAGCAACAATGAGCAAAAGGGAAAATGATTATAGGATGCCTGTCATAGGTGATACCTGGATAAGTTTACTGTCCTGGCAATGGAATACTGAGCTTTTGCTTTGTGTATAATCACAAGTACATGAGTGTGTGTTTTATGTCTATGATTTATCTACCTGGTGTGTATGTGTCCATTTGTGTCAAGTCCAGAAATTAACAACGATTGTCTTTCCTCAGTGGATTTCCACCTCGTTTTTTTGAAACAGTCTCTTACTAAAACTGAAACTTATCAATTAGGCTTTTCTAATTGGTCAATGAACTTCAATCACCTTTTTTATCACCCTTCCCACCATCCAGTCATATGTACATATGTATCCAGACATATGTATGCAATCATGCTTGGCATTTTATGTGGGGTCTGGGATCTAAACTATCATCCTTCTTATTGTATGTCAGGCACTTCACCTACTGAACCCCAATTTTCCTCAGTTTAAAGTCACTGAAACTATGGCTAAAAGATTGTTTGTAGAGGTCACTCACATAGTTTGCCATTTAAAAGTTGTTCTCTCTGATGGCAAAATGTTCTACACAAAGACTCTACCTTTCAAGGATAAGTGTCTCGGTTTATTCAGTGCATTTACAGTTCAGTGAACTTTTCCATCCATTCCTTCATTTGATCTTCAAAAAAGCTCTTTCCAGAGATCAGCCACATCAGAAAGGGGAGCCAAGGACACGTTGGGGTGGGGGGAACCAAAGTTCATTATCGATGCATAAGTGTGTCTCCTCTGATCTTCCCTGATCTCTAACTTGTCTGGTAAATGAATGGACTTACAAATGACTGTATAATCAAAGTGTGGTTTGTTGGGCTGGTGCTACATGAATAATGCATGCAGCACTCACAGCACTGGATGGAGCACTTAAGCAAGCCCTTGATCAGATGCCTCTTATTATCTGCCTGGCAGAGAATCAAAAACACAAGGAAATTTGGGCAAATTCCATAAAGAGCTTGGGAAAGGTCATGGGGACCAACAGAAGATTAGGAAAGGAGAGAACTCATGAGGATGCCTAAGTCATTTGGATGCTCATTATGGAAAAGGCTTGTGTGCAGTACATTTCTTAGACAGGAAACTGGGAGTGCATGCAGTAGCTGTGACTGCAGATAAGCAAGAGTGCTCTTTCTAGCTATGAAAAGGGTAGCTATTGCAGGTGAATTGTTTCATAAGTTTTCATCCTATGTGCAATGTACAGAATTAGGTGTGAATCTGGAGGATACCCAATGAGGTTTTCATGTCCCTTTGTCCCAAGACAAGTATTATAGCAGTAGTATGCGATTATAAATAGAAATAGAAATATTTTACTTAAAATAAAAGTATTCTGAGAATGAAAGAGGTCCAGTAGTCAGGGAAAAAAATTCTTCCTATATCTCTAAGTATGAAGTTCATGACCCTTCACTGTTCCTTTTCATAGTACCTACACCTTTTAAATTTGTCTATCATGGAATTTTTCTCATGAATCCTCTTTTTTTTTTTTTTTCTTTAATGTATCCAAGTTTATGAAGAATGTCTAGTCTTTTTCTAACTGGGTTCATTCTTACTACGTTTCAGCTACATAGTGTATTATGTGTTCTGCTTTGTGTAAGTGTGTGTGTGTATGTTTACCTGTAAATAAGCATCTATGTGTGTACACACATATGTATATAAGAGACAGAGAGAGGGAGTGAGGGAGAGGAGAGGAAGGGAAATGAACAGGAAAAGGAGGACAGGGATAGGAACAAGGAAGAGAGGGAGAGAGAGGGACAAGAGGAATAACAATGAGAAAGAGAGAGGCAGGGGGAGGGGAAGGGGGGTAGGAGGTTTCCAA
>NC_034594.1:90742301-90770028 GCF_900095145.1 Mus pahari
TCAGGTGTAAAGACTTTGTATCCTCAACTGCAAAAGAAGTCGAAACTATTTTCTTCATATGTCAATCTTGATACTGCTACCCCCATATTCTTCTGTACCAGCAAATTTCAGTTCCATTGTCTTTAAGAATGAGAAAAATGGATGTTACTAATAGGCCCAACATTACCTGAACCCTGATACGTATGTTCCTATTACAAATTTAATCTGATTACCCAGGGTCCTGATGGCCTTGTTCAATTATTGAAGTGCCAAATCATTTTATTCTCAGTCCAGTCTCCAAAATCAATGTGACTCACTGAAAACAGGGGAGAACCTACAACATGACTGCTGCAAAAGTAGAAGGGCAGCTGTGAGGAGAAATAGCAAACACTGCAAACTCAAGAGCCAACGCTAATGAGTCACTGATGCTGGCATAAACACTTCAATGACACCAAATCATCTTCTTTCCGGCCCTTCCTCACATTCATCATATACCAGCTCCTCTTTCCAAATAGTAGCTTTCATTTGTGATTTATCAATTTCCCCAAAGTATAAGCTCTGAGTCACCAGACTGTGTCTATTCTGGGTTTTCCATCACTGAATAATTTGACACATATATTGCAGGTCCAGTTCCTCCCACTATGTCTCAGGAGACATTGCTGATGCAGAAGGACACATGACAGTGACTTTTCCTAGCCAGGTCAATGAGGTTAGGCTGGCTGGATCCCCAGAGCACCAGTATACCACATCCAGATTTTTATATATTCTTTTTGCAGAAAAAGAGAGAGGTGCACTAATCTATGGCTATAATAATAATACATTAGGAATATGTTTAAATATTTAGCCATTTATCAGCATAATAATAATAGATTCTATGACCTATGATCCATCTAGTCACATCAATATAATAAGAGTACCAAGGATGTGGGTTTTTGCTTTTGTTTGTTTGCTTGCTTATTTTGCTATGTTTTTGTTGTTGTTCTATTTTACTTATTCACTTTATATCATAACCATTACCCACCCCCAGTCACCCCTTCCAATATCTTTTCACTATCTCTCCCTCCTTTTTTCCTCTGAGCAGGTTCCCTCCCCTCCCCTCCCCCCCATCCTCCAACCCTGGCACTTCAAATCTCTGCAAGGCTAGGTGCTTCCTCTCCTATGGAGGCCAGACAGGCAACCCAGCTAGAATAAGATATTCCACATACTGGGAACAACTTTTGGGATAGCCAACACTCCAGTTGTTTGGAACACACATGGAGACCAAGCTACATCTGCTACATATTTGCAGGGAGGCCAAGCAAGATCCAGCCATGTGTGTTCTTTGGTTGAGAGCCCTAAGGATTCAGATTAGTTGGCTCTGTTGGTCTTCCTGTGGAGTACCTATCCCTTTGAGAGCCTATCATTTTTCCTCCTATTCCTCCATAAGACTCACCCACTGTTTGGTTGTGAGTGTCTGAGTCAGCTGTTAGATGGAATTTTATTTGTCTGAGTCAGCTGTTAGATGGAATTTCTCAGAGGATAGCAAACTCCTCTATAAACTTATTTGATGTACTTTAAAGCAGTGAGAGTTGAGAAGGATTCTTTCCGCTGGACTCCTTCTCTGCTTACCTTGTCTAAAAGTTCATGTCTGAGATATTCTTCTGTAACAAATTGACAGGTAGTATTGTTATTTATTTGATTAACTTGTCTCCTTTTGTAACATCCCACAAAGGAGCAGATCAAATAGCATGATCATATTTGTGAATTTTTTGTTTGTCTATGCTATTTATTTTTTGTTTGTAATGAATTTGCAACTTTATATTAAAAGATTCTGTTCAGACCAGAGAATATAGCTCTGTTGATAGAGTTCCTGCCTAGCATGGACAAAATTCAGTGCCACATAAACTGAGTACCATGCTGCATGCCTATAATTCTGGAATTTAGGACAGAGAGGCAGAAGAATTGGATGCCCAAGGTTATCACTCGATATATGGAATATCAGAAGCCAGCATTGGCTACATGAAACCCTGCTTCAAAAGTTGTATCCAACTTTTTAAGGAAATATGACAAAGATGAAAATACTGATAACTAATAGTTGAGAACATTTCCATTATTTTACTTCATGTATTTGTAAACATGTGTGTGTATACATATATAAATGTGCAGATGTGTGCACATACACTATTCTCTACTTTAATACTCACAGAGAGTATTTAATGCACAAATATATTAGCATCAATGTTTTTAAAATGTCAGAGCCACAAAGCGCAAAGCTCGCTTGGATTGCAGTTTATCCAGGTAAAACGTAAGGTATTCAACCTGGAAGAAATGACAATGTAATCCCAGACCTATCCATCTCTGAGGATACATCTGTCACTGAGTGCAGTAGAGGGTCAGCAAAGTGGACTCTGAAATAATGAGGCTGTCTTCTCTTGGTATGTTCTGTGATGATAAGCTGAATTATTTTTAAAGCAGTACGACCCTATCAGTTGTGGGGATCCTGAGCTCCAGAGAGAACATTGACAGAAGCCCTTGCAGAGAGATAAGCTAGTTAGTGGGACTTCAAGGAGACATAACAGCACATAGTCTATAATACAATTTGCCTGGCATGGGATTTGTGGTGTTGCTAGGCAATAGTTGGATGACACAGGATATGAAGGAAAAGTTTTATTTTAAATTTTAAATCTTCAGTATGCCTTAGAGATATGAGTGGATAACCCTATCTCTATTGTAGCCACATACTAATATCAACACTGAAATATAGCTCTGTTCTCAAAGAAAGTGAGAGATTTTTTTATTAGTCAAATATGAACGTGGGTCCTCAGAGAACCAGACTTGAGTAGAGGAAGGCTTTGAGTTAATTTTACATCCAGCCACATTACTGAAGTTGTTTATCAGGTTTTGGAGTTCACTGTTGGCATTTTTGGGGGTCATTTATTTTAGGTCTATATCATATAATCTGCAAATAGTGGTATTTCAAACTCATCCTTTCCAGGTTGTTTCCCTTTGACCTCCTTTTGTTCTCTACTTGCTCTGCCTAGGACTTTGAGTACTATATTGAATAGGTAGGGAAAGAGTGGGCAGCCTTGTCTAGTCCCTGATTTTAGTGGGATAGCTTCAATTTTCTCTCCATTTAGTTTGATGTTGGCTACTGGTTTGCTGAATATTGCTTTTATTATGTTTAGGTATGGGTCTTAAATTCCTGAACTTTCCAAGACTTTTATCATGAATGGGTGTTGGATTTTGTCAAATGCTTTCTCAGCATCCAATGAGATGATTATGTGATTATTTTTCTTTGAGTTTGTTTATATAGTGGATTATGTTGATGGATCCCAGACCTCAAGCAGTATTATAGAAAAATAGTGAAAAAAACTATATAGTATTGATAGTCAAATAGATCAACAGAATAGAATTAAAGAAACAGAAGTTAACCCACATACCTATGCTCACATGATCTTTGATAAAGGAGCTAAAACCATCCAGTGGAAAAAAAGACAGCACTTTCAACAAATTATGCTGGCTCAACTGGTGGTTACCATGTAGAAGAATGCGAATTGATCTATTCTTATCTTCTTGTACAAAGCTCAAGTCCAAGTGGATCAAGGATCTCCACATAAAACCAGATACACTGAAACTAAAAGAAGAGAAAGTCGGGAAGAGCCTAGGACACATGGGCACAGTGGTAAATTTCCCAAACAAGACACCAATAGCCTATGCTCTAAGATCAACAATAGACGAATGAGACCTCAAATAATGGCAAAGATTCTGCAAGGCTAAAGAAACTGTCAATAGGAAAGAACTGCACCAACAGATTTAGAAAAAAATACTACCAGTCCTAAGTACAATAGAGGGATAATATCCCATATATGCAAAGAATCCAAGAAGTTAGACTCCAGAGAAACAAATAACTCTATTAAAAAATGGGGAACAGAGATAAACCAAGAATTCTCAACTATTGAATACCAATAGGCTGAGAAGCACCAAAAAAAAAAAAAAAAAAAAAAAAAAATCCTTAATCATCAGGGAAATGAAAATCCAGACTTCTGGCTGTTAAAAATAGGAGATTATCAGAATGGCTAAGATAAAAAACTCAGGTGAGAGCAAATGTTGGTGAGATTGTAAAGAAGAACACTCCTCCACTTTTGGTGGGATTACAAGCTGGTACAACCACTCTGGAAATCTGTCTGGAGTTTCCTCAGAAATTTGGACATAGTACTACCTGATGACCCAGCTATACCACTCCTGGGCACTTACCCAAAAGATACTCCAATGTATAAGAAGGACACAAGTTCCACTATATTCCAAGCAGCCTGGAACATACCCAGATGTTCTTCAGCAGAGGAATGGATACAGAAAATGTGGTACATTTACACAATGGATTACTACACAGCTATTGTAATCAATGAACTCATGAAATTCTTAGGCAAATGGATGGAATTAGAAAATATCATCTAGAATGAGGTAACTCAATCACAAAAGAACACACATGGTATACACTCACTGATAAGTAGATATTAGTGCAAAAGCTTGGGATACTGAAGATACAATTCACAGACCACATGAAGCTCAAGAAGAAGGAAGACCGAAGTTTTGATACTTAAGTCTTTCTTAGAAAGGGAACAAAATACTCACAGGAGGAAATACGGAGACAAAGCCTGCAGCAGAGACTGAAGGAAAGGCCATCCAAAGACTGCTTCATCTGGGGATCCATCCCATATATAGACACCAAACCCCAACACTATTGCAGATGTCAAGAAGTACTTACTGACAGTAGCCTGATATAGCTGTCTCCTGAGACACTCTGTCTGAGCCTGACAAATACAGATATAGATGATTTCAGCCAACCATTGAACGGGGTCCCCAATGGAGGAATTAAAGAAAGGACTGAAGCAGCTCTTCAACTCCATAGGAAGAAAAACAATATCAACCAACCAGATACCCCTAGAGCTCCTAGGGTCTAAACCATCAACCAAGGGGTACACATGGAGTGACCCATGGCTCCAGCTGCATATGTAGCAGAGGATGGCCTTGTTAGGCATCAATGGGAGGAGAGGCCATTGGTCCTATGAAGGCTTGATGCCCCAGTGTAGGGGAATGCCAGGGAGGGAAAGCAGGAGTGTGTGAGTGGGTGGTGGAACACCCTCAGAGAAGCCGGGGGAAGTGGGATGGGATGGGAGTTTCTGGAAGGGAAACCAGGAAAGGGAATAACATTTGAAATGTAAATAAATAAAATATCCAATAAAATATTTTTAAAAAGAAATATAGATACGCACAAAATGAGGAAGTATACATATATTGTGTTGTGTGAGCTGATAGCAATTCAGTGCTATTCACCTGCCCTTGTTTCAATGTGTTCTCCAAAGATCTTCTTATTTTATAAGATGACAGCTCTTAGAAGAGGTAGGTGACTCATCTAGTAATCTTCCTTTCAACCAAGAATGATTAATCCATGTGAAGTTGCTGAACATGGTGGTAAACTCCGATTTGTGTGGGTAGATATAGGCAGATCTCTGGAGCTCATCTGACAGCCAGTCTAGCAAAATTGAGTTAAAATTTGACATATTTCTCAGAAAGTAAGGTAGAGAATAATCAAAAAAGACATCTGGTTTCTTCAGGCTTAATGAGTACATACATGTGCACACAGCCATATGAACACATACATAAACCCCATCACTACCATCACACAATGTGCTTTTCCTCAAAACATCTCTGAAGGAAGTACACCACTGGGAGTGAGCACTTTTAGGTTGTATAGTTTGGCCCCACTTCCCGAGCTTCCTGTCTCTCTTCTTCCTGTGTGTGTATGAAATGTGGTCACTCTGCTTCCTGAGAAGCCCTTCCTGAACCTGACGCCTTGCCTTCCTCAACGATGAACTGTGTCTTCTCTGTGCCTGTAATCCAAAATAAACCCCTTCTTCTCTACATTGTCTTTTATATAAAGCCTTTTCACAGCAACAAGAAAGAAACCAATACAGTAAAATAAGGTGATGTATTGATTCTTCTGCATGATGAATTGATCACCCAGGAAGTTCACTGTCATCCTGGCTTTGACTGGTTGTTAGAATGAGAGTAGCTCCCAAAGTTTCATATATTTAATTTCTTGGACCCCAGTTGGTTTAGGAAGCATTAGGAAGTTGTGCCTGCCTTGTTGGAAGAGGTGTTTCACTTGAGGTGGTATTTGAGGCTTTAAAACTCTGTACCTTTCCCAGTTAGCATTTTCTGCCTTGTGCATGTGGTTCAAGATGTGAGTTCTCAGCTACTACTCCAGCACCAAGGCTACTTGCCTGTTACCTTGTTGTGCAGCACAATGGTCATGGACTGTAACACTCTGGAACTGTATTCCAATTCAAAGGCTTGTTTTCTGAGTTGCCTAGGTCATGATTTTTTTTTCCACAGCAATTGAGAAGAAACTTAAAAAGCTACCTACATCTTTCTGGGAAGAAGTTTCTATATTAGAGATATGGAAGCTTTAGTACTGTTAGAAAACCCCCCACAACCTCCCATACACACACACACACACACACACACACACACACACACACACACACATATGCAGGAATATTCACTAATGACCTTTTCTTCTATATAATTTAAAAACCTTGCTAAGACTTCTCTGCAAGTTTTAACTGCTACACAAGTTAGAAACTGACCCTTTAAATAAAGATTCAACACTGCAAAATCATGACTAAAAAAGCCCACCACTTCCTCCCCAGCTGGTCTGCTGGCACAAGGGAAGACATCTTGCCTTGCTTGCTTCCACATTTGATTTTTTTTCTGATATATTTCAGAGGCATTCTCTTTTTTCAATATTTTTGTTTCCTCCAAGTCAGTGCAGCTGAAGAAATTGAGCTGCAGGAGAGAATGAGCCTGTGATTGGTATGCCTGCACAGTCAACACAATCATTCCTTATGTCTGGCTTCCAAGACTTTTATCATCATTGAGGAGAGTTACAGAGCTAAATGCATAAGTCTTTGTGGTCAAACGCTGAATTAGATTTAAGGATAGTCTACAGATGGGAAAATGATGAGGTATTTTGACTCATGAGCTGTGCCATAGGAAATGAGCTTAGGAACTTATTGCTTCCCCTGTCTCTATTTTTCCTGATGTTCCCCTTGCACTCAACTTTTACACACTGCTCGGAGACAGGAAAGCAGTCCAACCAAGCAGCCCATGTTGATCTCTCACTATTTGGAACAACATCTGAGTTTTATAGTGTATACCAAACAAGGTAATATTTAAAGCTAATTAAATGAGGTGAAATAAAATCACTTCTGCTAAAGTACCCGTTGTGAACAGTAGTATACCAAAGCATGGCATTATTACTGCAATTAATTAAATTAATTTCTTCCGTGCTTTCATTTATTTCCTCTTTAGCTCTTTTTGTTTTTGCTGGAGATTCCATGTCAGCCAATTCACGAAAGAAAAGTGGGAGACACTAAATTGTAGTGGATTGGCCTGATGCTGCTTGTATGTTAATACTTAGTTGGAACCCCAAAACTGGTTGCCCCAGAAAGGGGACAGTCTGCATGCTAGCTAAGTGATCCTGTCCCCAGTAAATTGTGATTGGTAAATAAAGATGCTAACAGCTAATAGTTGGGCTGAGGAAGCATAGGTCGGATTTAAATTTTCCTGGCTTGGGGTTGGTGGAGAGAGAGGAATAGAAGTACTTGCAGGAGGGAAAAGACGTTGTCAAGAGTTAAGAGTCAAGAGAGGGTGGCCCTGAGTCCTGCCCAATTGGAGCTAAGAGCAGCCCAGATGAAACATTGTTAGTAATAACTCAGGGTTATCAATTAGAAAGTAAATTCTAATAACATGGAGTCTAGGTATCTGCCCAGCTAATTAAAGCTTATTGCAAATATAAAGACTGTGTGTGTGTGTGTGTGTTTTACATCCAGGAAATCAATGATAAAGGCAGAGCAGAAACACCAGGGTGGGATTTAAATGATTTCCACAACACTTTTGGGTTGTGTATTTATTATAGATGGAATGATTTGGTGAGTCAAAATCATAGTGAGATTATTTCTTCTTGCTGGTGTTTTCTCCTTGAAATTCCTCACTCATAATCACAAAAGAAACAATGCCAGAACCCACATCCAGCTATACTTAGACAGCCAGAAATGAAATACATGCAATATGATGGGTAAGCTTCAGACCAGGGAAATGATATTACTAATTAAATCATGAAACATTAGGCAGGCTGTGAAGCACAGTTATATTTAAAATTGTAACAGCTTTAGCTTATTTTTAGTGGTTGCATATTGAATGATCCGAGTGAAACTGTTAATACTTGCCAGCCTAAGTCTCAAATGTTTGTTCCTATGGAATTTTCAAGGGTAATAGTCAATCTAAAATAAGTTCAGACCTAATAAGTCTATTTCTTCTATATCCTACTTTCTTTCTAGACCTCTTTCTAGACCTAGAATATGATTTTTGCCCAATTTTAGAAACTACCTCGAAACTTTTCTAGGACCCAAAGTGTCGGTTGAGGAAGGAAGAAAGAATAGGATGAAGAGACAGAATTATGATACAAAGCAAGTTCATTCTGTGACAGTTCCATGACACCTCCAGATTGCTGACTGCACCTTTTGTATTTGGCACATGAAAAAACAACCAAAACACTTAGGAGTCAAACTATGCTTAGAAAAGTTACCTTCTCCAACAATTCTCAGTTAAAAAAGACAAATCTTAATTTTAAAAATATTCTCTTTGTATACATTAATTTTATAATTATCTGTAATGACAGTGTTTCCTTTAACACATGCCATTTTTATACATGTACATAATGCATTCCATTCACATTCACCCCAGTAATCCTCTCTTGTCTACTGGTAATTCTGACCCTCTTCCTGTCCTCTTGTACTTCTGATTTTTTTTTTTTTTTTTTTTTTTTTTTTCATTTAACCCAACAAATACTATTGGGATTACTAAGAGAAGCAAGAGAAAGGGGTTGTTTATAGCAGTGTCACTCCTCATTGTTGGCTATGCTACTAAAGTAAATTATCTCAGTCTTGTCTAGCAATCTTTAACTGTGTATAGATCATATTGAAGAATGTAAGTGTCATATAAACATCTATACAGATGAACCTGCTAAAAAGCTAAATTTACTTACAACAGGATATTTTTTTCTCCCAACTTATGTGTATCTTTCTATTATACTTCAGCACATTAAGTCGATAAAATAGAATAAATAAACTCAGAATTTTCCCACAGAGGTGGTTACTTCCTGAATTAAATAATTGCAACAACTACATATGTGAAGCCACTGAAAACTGAATAAAACTGTGGGACTGAAGTCAAAGCCATCTGTGCTCTCACCTTAGGTCAGATGGAAATGCATTTGTCCACAAGCATCTCACCTAAGGGTATCTTCATCTACTTCCCTAAGTTGGGGCAATAATATTCACTGTGTTGGTAAGGTAAGATTGAATGGAAGTACTTTTTAATCAGACTTCAAGAAAACAAAATGGAATTGGAAAATGGTTAATTAGTAAAGTATTATTGTTCATGCCTGAGGCGCTGAGTTATGATGCCTAGAATGCACATAAAAGCCAGGTACGGTAGCACAGGTATCAAACCACACCAGACAGAGGCAGGAGGACTTTTGGAGCTCACTAACCAGGCAGTCTAGCAGCATTCATGATCTCCAGCTTCACTGAGATAGTCCCAAAACATAAATACTGAGAGGTTGAATAAGGACTCACATTTGCTTCTCGACTTCATGTGCACACATCCACAAACAGGCACTCCCATACACATTTGAGCACACATTCACAAACATATATAACACATACATCACACCACCCCTGCACACACACACACAAAAACACACACACATACACACACACACACACACACACACACAATGTGGTAAGAAAGGGGCAGGCCAGAGTAATTTATAGCATCTTCAAATTTTTACTCATACGTTTGTTCATTCTCTGAATAAATATGTACTTAAATATAATATATAACATGTCTTAAAGCACCATCTGTGCATCTTATTCATCACAAATATTAGATTGAGTTCAATAAGTGTATAGTTTAAGATGAAAGGCTTGAGTATACTGTTAGTGCATATTAAGGAAGAAGTTGAAGGAGCTTGCAGCCCCATAGGAAGAACAACAATATGAACCAACCAGTACCCCCAGAGCTCCCAGGGACAAAACCACTAGCCAAGGAGTACACATGGAGGGACTCACGGCTCCAGCTGCATATGTAGCAGGGGATGGCCTTGTTGGACATCAGTGGGAGGAGAGTCCCTTGTTCCTGAGAAGGCTTGATGCCCCAGTGTAGGGGAATGCCAAGGCCGGGAAGTGTGAGTGGGTGAGTTGGTGAGCAGGGAGAAGGGGTATGGGATAGGGAGTTTTTAGAAGGAAAACCAGGAAAGGGGATAATATTTGAAATGTAAATAAAGAAAATATCTAATAAAAAAAGTGAAAAAAAAATAAGTTTTTAAAAAAATGTTTGCTTTTCAAGATCTCTTTAGATTCCTTGGCGATTTTATCAGCTTATCTTAGAGCAAGAGATGGTACTTGCTGTCATAACTTGCATATCAAAATACTGTCTGTCAATCTCCTTAATGATGAAATCAACAAATTTATTACTGGAAATAACATTCACAGGGGAAAAAAGTCCTTTGGTCAGAAAATTATGGCCATGGACCTCATCTTTCTATACATATTGTCAATTTGACAAATTCAAGGACAGGAGGTATGCTGCAATCAGACATTAAAATCATTTCTCTCATTTTCTGATGACAAGAATTAGTACTTGAAATTACAAGTTGCAAATATTTCATTAGAGTCTACATCTGCTCATCTTTCAGTTCCTTAATATGATCTCAGGAATTTTCTAGCTATTACATTTGTTATTTGCAATAATATGTGTGTGTGTCGTAGGAGGCTGTGTGTGTGTGTGTGTGTGTGTGTGTGCGCGCGCGCGTGTTGTGTACATCATGTGCTCTTACATGGGTACATGCCTGTTAACATATACATGTAAGTGGTAAATTTGACTGATGTTAAAGCAATAATGATAACATTAGTGAATAGAAAAGACAATAAAACATGACTCATTTTTTTCTCCTATTGCCTATTTGGTTCTTAATGGAAGGCAGCATTGCCAAGTCTCTGATACCATCCAGCTTTTACCTAACACAGAGACACAGAGATATAGACACACACACACACACACACACACACACACGCACGCACGCACGCATGCACACACACACACACACACGCACACACGCATGCACACATAAACACACACACACACACATACGCACACGCACGCACACATGCACACACACACACACACACCACACACACACACCACACACACNCCACACACACACACACGCACACACACACACACGCACGCACGCATGCACACATAAACACACACACACAAACACACACACACAAACACACACACACACACACGCACGCATGCACACACACTCACACCACACACCACACACACACCAATACAATTGCTCAGACTCCTACCAACTGTGCCTGTCTATTCCCTTTTTCACCCAAGTACTATTGCTTTCAAAGAATGAATGCCTTTGGCCTAGCCTATCTGCGGACAGACAACTCAACATTTGAAAATGAAATAAACAAGATTATTGCTCCTAAAACTTTTTCAAATATTGAAACTTTGGAATAACAGTCAGAAACTCTGTGCCCTACACACACACACACACACACACACACACACACACTTGTATATAATTATCCCATGTTTGGGTATATTCCTGTTGACTTTAGGGTCCTCAAATATATCAAACAACACAGAATAGACCCAGGTTCATTTTAGCATTTATATTTTCATGTTGGTGTGAAGTTTTATAGACTTTGGTATAGTTTTATATTACCAAGTAGTTTACCATTATCATCATAAATAGCCTATTTCTTCCACACCCAGTGCTGCATTGCAGCCTGAATAGACATTCAAATACTGGATCAGTTACATTTTCTGTCATTGTGAACAAATACCTGACAAAAGCAGCTTAACAAAGGAATGGCTTTGTTGAGCTTACAGGTTAAGAGTCTGCAGTCGTACCATAGCAGGAAATCCATGAGAACAGGAGCTGAGGTGACATGTCACATTTGCATCTGTAGTCAGGAGACAGGAAACTCAGCCCACATTCTCCTCTTTTATTTCTTGGGATCACTGACTGTGGAATGATTTCACCCACATCCATAGTAGGTTTTCCTACCTAAATTAATGTAGTTTGTGACATACATACATACATACACACGTAGACACATACACACACACACACACACACACACACACACACACACACACACACACCACTACTAGTGTGTTTCCATGGAGATTCTAAATTATCAAATTAACAGTCAAGGTTAACTCTCACTATACTGAACAGATCAGTACGACAAAAATGCATCAATTATGGTGAGTTGTGTTGTTTTCCTCCCCTGTTAGATGATGTCACATGACGTCAATTATCAGAGGTACAGAGCTTCTATGAACCACCATTTCACAAATATTAGGGATAGCAGAAATTTTTGGAGTTTAAATTTTTAGAAAATTCTGAAAGTCAGAATATTCTACTTGACTAAGTTTCTATCCATGTGTTCAGTCACACTCCAGTAGATGTATCTAGATGTATCACTGGCATAAGAACATTTGGTGACTGGATTATAGCAGTGTCTCTAATGGAAGGGTGTTAAAATCCTATGTGTATTCTTTCCGGTTAATGGAACCTCACAGTTCTTATTTTACCCTGAGTTAACACAAGAAACTTTCACATCACAGTTATCCTGTGATAACACTTTTGAAAAACAATGCTCTTAAAGGCCACATTCAGAAAAGGAGATACCACCGTGTACATGCTGTGAGTGACTGCCCTGGGAAATCTCCCTCCAACACCAAGTCATGGCAAGAATTCCACATTTCTAACCTCATTTGCAGCGGAGAACAAGAACATAGACTATTGGAAGAGCTGAAAGCACCAAGGTAGCTAGTGAGAAGAATGCCTACAAGATTAGACCTCAACTTTACATGACCCCTAATCTAGTATCCAGGCTCATTTTTGCATCTGCAGTTTCTGAATACCTTATGCCTAATTGACTGAAATAATAAATCTGAGGTTGGTCTCAGAATTCCTTTAGCTTTGTGGTTTCATGAAGATTTAGTAAAAGTGTGTGTTAACAAGTGGCTAGAAGGAATAGAAGTTGATTTTCACAAAAGAAAGTGAATTGTTTCTGTGCAAGGACTAAATGAAAGTAGATTTAAAAAGAAAAAGGGAAACACACACATATGCTAATCATCTTTAATTTTTATATTTTCTATTCTACTACAATATATTCTTAAGCAGAGAATTCAGACTTCCCCATAGTTCTGGGATACAAATACAATCAGTGTTATTAGGCCCACTTTCTAGATGAGCAGCTTAGTAAATAATTGATAGATATTAGTATTGATTCTGGTACTACTCAACTGCCATGCTATATGGGCATTCAATAACTACAATGCAATCATATTTGTGCTAATACAAAATACTAAAGAAAGATCATATTTGAATATTGATCTATATGTGTTTGGCACCTAGCTAATGACAGACTCAATTTTTTCTCCAGTAAATTGGAGATATAATTTGGTCCAAAATCTACATGGGTGTGTGGAACTTGTAATGTGTGGGAGAATGCATTTATTTGTTAGGTATTGTTCACCAATAACTGTACATTTACACATTTACTGACTATGTGGAATATATCACTATAACAAAGTTCACCCAGCTCTTGACTCAAGTCAGTTTTATGCAACTGCAACCCTGTGTCTGTTTCTCTCTTAATTCCTTAATAACCATATCAGTATCAAAATATTGGCGATAGTGGTAGTAATAAAATAATATTCTTTTCTATTATAAAAGCCTATTTATTTACAAAGTTTTTTGTATATTTGCTCAGCAAAGCCCCCCTTGTGTAGAGAGTAAACCAGGTATCATTCTTTTTTTTTCTTCAAAGAAAGCAATTGAAATTTAAACCTAAAAGTTCTAGCCTATTTCTAGTGACAAAGACAAATTTATACAATTCTTAACCCTACAGGGAGATGCCTCTTTAACTAGGAATGCTTTTGCCTTCTTCAGTGACACTCATACCCCCATATGCTGCAAGACTCTAGCTACCCTCAAGTTACTCTATCTCCTGTGGCGGTCATCTCTTCAGAGAAACTGATAGCATCCAGGGGACTAAGAGCTGCCTTTTTCTATGAAGATCTTTCTATGCTTTTCTTTCTGAAATGGTAAAAGAGTCTGTGCCAGCATCTTCTCATGCAAAACTTTTCCCACACTCTTCAAAGATCTCTGTCCTTTTTGTGATTCTTCTGAACCCATCACCCACTTTCCATCAAATTCCCGAAGCACAGTATCATCTGTGTAATTACAAATCCAACATTCACGTGGCTATGTCATCGAGTGTACACCCCAGCACCATAAATGGCACATAATAAACACCAGAAACATTTTGGAGCAAATAAATTTGTAATGCAGAAGTGCCCTGCATCTGTTAGGGGAGAGAGTGTCTATCTTCTCTGTTAAGCAGGTGGGATATGCTAGGTATTGAAGGTTCTGAAGTAATTGCCTCATGTACTGGCCTTTAATTGCTGTTCTTTCCTGCAACATTACCTGTGTAATGTGCTGGTTCTTCCTACTTGTCACCCTGACATAATTTGCAGATGTGTATAGCATCTAACTCTGGTTTTACTCATTTGTAAAAGCCAAAGTTGGGACAGTGCCAATCTCTAAATCTGTTGTAACAGGTAATTTCCCCAGGGTCCATTCCCCAGGCCATTTGGTCTTATTCTGCCCTTCCTACCTTCTTAGCATTAAAACAAAACAAAACAAAACAAAACAAAACAAAACAAAACAAAACAAAACAAAACAGAAAGGCTACAGAAACTGTCTCCAGGAAAGAAAAAGAAGAGAGATAAGTTTTAGAAATGTTCTTCAACCTAATCAGCCCATGGAAAAACAAAAAGAAAGTTAAAAGCTCACTGCAGTTTATACTAACAAGCCTAGATTCCAAGTGGAATTGTATGGTCTGTTATTAAAAATTAGTTTAGAAATAGCAGCACAATAGATCCTATTATATTGCAGTCTCTTCTTCAGAAATGATATTACTGAAATACCCACAGCAAGTGATCTGGCCTGACTCATTTTCCATCTCATAAAAATCCATACAGTCTGATTTTAGTTTACACAACACACTGTCTAATAGAAACACAATTGTGTGTGGTCCTGAAATAACTGAAATGAACAAAATACAATAGAATAAATAATTGGTTATAGTCATTAGTGCTAATGATCATGGCCCTTGAGTCTTTAGATATCTCTGCATTTATGAACATATTTCCATATTTGTGAAATCTCTAGTCCTCACTAAGCCCTAGATTTGACCCACCCTCAATTGTATGCTTTCCTGAAAAATGTTGTCCTGAGACTGGAGAGACTGCCCAGGAGATAAAGCCTATGTCATATAAGTATGAGAACCTGAGTTTGGATTTCTAGAACCCACATTAATATGGGCACAGTAGTACACATCTGTGATCATACATTCCTAAGTCAAGAACGAGGTGGTGACAGTAACGTCCCCCAGAAACTCTGAGACCAATAAACCTGGCATATTCTGTACCAGTTCCAAAAAAGAGGAAAAGTGAGACCTACAGCCAAGGTTTCACACTGATATCAACACACTAGGAAATGTCAGGATATAGAAAGGCAACTTAGCTGTATAATCAGATAACCCAGGATTAAGAATGTGATTTTTTTAATATTTCCTGGTTGTTTCATATTTTATTTCAGAATATTAGCTGCTATAACTTGTTCAATTAGAATAAATATATCTACTTTATAGTTCTGTTATAGAAATTAATTATAAAGGACACAGGTTGTTACCCTGAGTATCCCTGTTCTATATTATTCCACATCCATTTCCCCAGTAATGAGACCTTGATAGAAAGACAAAGGTAAGGCAACCTGTAAATTCCCCCATGCCTTTACATAACTTAACAACTGGCCAATATTTTCACTTCTGATGAGGTCTCACAACTGGCAGTGTTTCTGAGAATTTGTATTTGCTGGAGAGTTAATCTTTCAGTCCAACTTCAGAGGAAGGTTGGCTTCATGTTGAGAAACCAGTGGAGGTTGAAACATAGATGCCCCTCATACCTCAAGGTCATGACAACTGGGACCTCTGTCTATCTCATATTAATTAATTAATTAATTAATTAATTAATTAATTTTTTTATTATTTTTGTGCTGAAGATTGAATCCAAAGCTTTTCACAGGGAAATCCTTACCTGTTCCTTTGGGCCTCACTATTACAAATAGTGCAACTTGAGTCCCTCTTTTCCTCCTTGTTTTGGTTGAATAGAAATAAAGACAATGAAACTCCAGTGGTGCTGGTAGGAGCTTAATTCATCCAAAGAATGTCAATTTCCCCTAAAGCTGAATTCCTTTATTGATTCTTCTCAGCTGTTCTTCCGTGTACCACAGTTTCCATACTTCACCATTTTAACACCTATGTGAGCATGATCATTCAACCAACATCTTTCCTTCCACCAACTTGAAACATAGACTTTGGTTAGTCTTATTCATCTTTAAAAATTTCTCTTAGTTTTACCATGTTTGTATGGATTGAGGTACTGACTTTCCTTCCCCTTTAAACTGTCAGTTATCACCTAAACATTGTTTGTTCATTGCCATGACAAGTGTAGCATCTTCAAAAAGCACTTTTACTTTATGTATAGGTTGATGATCAAAACATTGACTTTTTGATTTATATTATAAAAATATGATGGATTTCTTTGTGACATTATCATAAATGCATATCTTCTACTTTACCAGTATTAACTCCAGGGTTACTCATTAATCCTTTGTTAACGTAGCACCAGTTTCCAATGTATTTCATATTTTTCTCCATGTCAGATGATAGATAGATAGATAGATAGATAGATAGATAGATAGATAGATAGATAGATAGTTACATACATACATACATACATACATACATATATACATAGATGCATAGATACATAAATAGATAAAATAGATTGAAATATGGTAGATAGATAATAGACAATGGGTGGATGACAGAGACATTATGTATAGCGTGTGAGATCAAGTGTGTCTGGCTTTTTTATTTAGCATGATAATCTCCAGTATCATCCATTTCCTATAAAAGTTTCTTGACCTTTATTAATCATACTAGTCTCTGACCTCTTACACAATGGATTAATGCAGTAACAATGAATCCTAAATCTCACTGAATAGCCAACAGTAGAGGACAATGACAAGGATTAAAGCTATGCTAAGCAGGCAATCTAGGGCAAGATGGTTTTATTCCTAGAGACAGCAGTGCCCAGTATTTGACTAAATATAGTTCCCATTTTTCCTGTCAGAGCACAACCTTGTCTTGCAAGCTTTACTAAAGATAGGAGGGTCATGCGTTTTCTGTTGTATAAACCCTGGAACTGTAGCTGAATTAGAAAAAAAAAAAAAAAAACCTGAACAATGGCCCTGGGTTCTCATGCATTTCTCCAGCCAAAGGGTATAAGAACTAAAAGATGATGTGAAAATAGTTGGGAAGGATGAGAAATATGGAATTATCTCAATTAAGATTTATGTGTGAGAGAGACTGTAACACAAGGTTTATACTGTAACTTGCTGGCAAAATCTTCTCTAACCCTTTTTGGATTATTTTGTTTTGTCATCTAGGAAGTGTCATTTTCTGGAATCATCTCACTATTGCAAACATGTGTGTTTTTTGTTGTTTGTTTTTATTTTTTTAGCTCTTAAGTGTGTGTGTGTGTGTGTGTGTGTGTGTGTGTGTGTGTGTGTGTGTGTATGTGTTTGTGTGAGTGTTCATATTTCACTTTTATACTGGTGAAGATTCACATATTTGTACATATACATAGTAACAAAAATATACTGCTGAATCTAGTTATCATTCTGACAATTGTGTCTACAATTCTTCCTGACACAGAATGTCACACTAGAACTTAAATTTCAGGGATTTCGCTAAGCTTCTTTGTCATCATGGCCTCGACATCCTCCTGTCACCACCTCTTTAGCACACAGATTATAGGTGTACATTTCCATGACTAGTTTCTTACTTAGGCTCTGGGGACAAAGAATTTATATCCTTGTCTTTGCAAAGAATGGTTGTTTTCGACTGAACCATCTTTCCAAGACCTCAAATATTGTTTTTCTGAAATTTATTTTTCTTTGGATTTTCTATGTTGCTAAGTTCTTTTATTGACTTCTGGGGATGAGAATATGCATGATCCTTGGATCAACATCTGGCAAGGATTATCATACTGTCACTTACAGGCAGAGTGTAGAGACTCACCAAGACATAGAGAAAATAAGAGGGGCAAATCATGTTGATGATGGCATCAGTCCATTTATGAGGAGGTTGCCATATCAACTCTACCATCATCGATTAGACCCAACTGAAGTTGTATTTTCCAATACATAAGCATTGGTGAGACAGTACCAGCAAAGTGGTTCAACTGTCCATGCTAGAGTGGAATAGATTTTTTAATATATTTGCAGTGATTTAATAGTTTTAAAACAAGTTCTAGGAGGAAGTTAAATAGCTGAGAAAAAAAATTCTTTTATCTAAGCTTATGTAGTGATCACATATAAGACACTGTTGACTTGGGGCTTTAGTAGAAGAACACAGGGGGTTAAAACTACTCTCTAATTTTAAAGAGCTTAGGCTGTCCCAAGGATCAGATAACACATGAATATAAAAACAATGCTAGAAAAGAAACAGGGAAGATGCTTAGTCAGAAAAACACTTGACAAGAATTTGGAATACTAAAGCAGAAATAGACTCTCAGTCATGATTAGATGGGAATTATAGACAGGCAGATCCCTAGAGATTTCTGGTCAGTTCTCCTAACTTATATAGAGAATTTCCAGGTTAGTGACCAACTTTATCTAGAACAAAAGATTAAAGTCTCCTAAGGAATAACACTGGAGATTGTCCCATGAGCTACACACACACACACACACACACACACACACACACACACACACACACAGAGGCAGGGGGGAATCAAGGGACATCATATTGAGTCCTACCATGGCAACTGTGAGGCAACAAAAAGGTAGAGACCATAGGAGGGACAACATTATGCTTTTAAAGACCTTATGATGACACATACACACACAATTTTTGTGAGATATAGAAAGAGAACCGGAACCTGGAGTGGAAAGGGTAATTTTGCATACGATGTTGAGGATATATATTATCTTAACATATTGAAAATCAGTGATTACTTATGGAAAATCATGGTGTCTAGGGGCACCAAATTTGGGTTGGATTAAGTAAATCATTTGTAAAAAAAAAAAAAAAAAAAAATAGAGCACTGGAGTACAAATCTATAATGCAGGGGAAGGACATACCCTTCCCATGCCTTCCCTACCCTTTGGATTCATATATAAGAACAATGCAGTTTTACTATTAATGATAATTTAAGCAGTGCACATATATTTAACTTTGAACAAAATGTTTAAAGAATATTAACATAGTTTAAAGAGAAAAGTTGTTAGTATTTATGTTTTCTCTCTCTCTCTCTCTCTCTCTCTCTCTCTCTCTCTCTCTCTCTCTCTCTCTCTCTCTCTCTGTGTGTGTGTGTGTGTGTGTATGTATTTGTATTTGTATGCATGTACATGTGCATATACATGTGCATGTGTGGGGGAGTGTGGGTGTTTGTGGGTAGGTGTTTGTGTGATGCTGACCAACTGCCTTGTACCTGTAGAAATCAGAAGACAATTTGTAGGAGTTGGTTTGGTACCCACATTCTCTGATGTTGGTTCTGGAGATTGAACATAAGTAGTCAAACTTGGGAGCCAGTGCCTTTACCTGAGAAGAAATAGATTTCATGAGCCCAAATTATTCTTCATAGATGGAGAGTGGAATACAAAATGGTAGGAGAATGTGGAGCCAACCTTTCTGACATTTTGTGTGTTGGCATCTCAGAAAAGATTTTAGTTGAAATCAGCACTGAGTCCCAGATTCACAATAACAATAAACAGCATCTTTTTCTTTCAGTAATTTTGTAACTTCTCCAGGAAACCAACAAGATGCCAGTGAGAGAGGAGGATACACCTTTGCCAACATAGGATGGTTCATATAGTGTTATTCTATAGCATTCCCATAGCAGTTAACAACACTTTATTTTTACTAGAGGCATTTAAAAACTGCTCAAAATCCTAAAGTTTCTGAGAGAATTTCATTTTTAAGAGATTTATCAGAATATATTAGGTATACATGTTTTTATTATAGCATTTCATATGTCCTTTAAAATGTATTATTTTCTTCATACTCAAAACTTGTCTTCTCCTCTTATCCTTCTCTCACTCTTGATGATTCCCTTTCCCTCTACAATTAGAACTTTTCCACTTTGATTTTACATATACTATATATATATATATATATATATATATATATATATATATATATATTCTATATTTATTATATCTAGTATATATATTAAATAGAAAAAGTACTAATCAAGGTAATTTATATCATATACATCATAAATAGTGTATATACATATATTTGTGCATATTTTACACAAACACACACACAAACACACACATGTGCACACATACACACACACACACACCTAAATAAAAAAAATTTTCCTCTTTCATGTATTCATAGTTTGTAGGTCTGTACTTTGACATAGAACTAGAGTAAGTTCTCTTCCTGTATTTCTCTCCAGTTATTCATACTTTCTTTCATCCTAGATATGGACTTGTGCGGAATTTATTCATTCATTTTATTTCTTTTAGTTTTTCTTAAGAAGTAAGTAAGTCAAAACCAGAGATCATGATTTTACTTTACCCAGGAATTCCCTTTCTCCTCCCTCCCTCTCTCCTTCCTGGTTCCCTCCCTCATTCATTCATCTGCCATTCTTACTTTTCTTTTTCTTTTTAGGCAATTTATTTTGTATCTCAGGCCGATTGCAAATTTGCTATGTAACAAAGGATAACTTTGAACTCCTAAACCTTCCACTTCTACCTTGTAACCATGAGGATCAAAGATATTCATCATCATGACAGACTTATGTAGTTTTGAGATTTAAAGACTTGGCTTGATGAATGGCCAGAGCAACCTTACTCCACTTACTGAGACATGTCTTTACTCTTGACAAAATAACTGATATGGAATAAAATGTTTAACGTTCATGCATAAAACTCTGATCCAAGATGTAAAACCACCTTCTAGTAATGACCTTGTCAGTTAACACACAATCATTCCCATTGATAGAGCTCCTGCAAACCATGTTACATTCGTATTGTGAGAGACCTTCAACAGAGCCATTCTTCGGGAGCCTCTTCTTCAACTGAGAAATAAGGAGTCACAGAGGATGCCTGTCACACAAAATAGCTTCAGCTTGCTTTAGCGCTATGCTCTCTCAAGAGTAGCACAAGAGTTCTCATCTATAATTGCCTATTTCCCTTAGTCTCTCATCAGTATGCACTATTGTCGAATAGCAATATCTATTTTTGAAAATTCTGTGCCCAACTATTGCTATTAATTATAAGGAAGATTTGATGTTTTTAGTATTTAATGAGATTTTTGGCTTTGAATTTCATAAAATGGATAGAAAATTGATGCATGTTGATAGTAACTGTAAATAGTATGTAACTGACAAAAACTCTCATTGCTGCTGAGCATAATTAATAACAGGATGTAGCTGTGTAGCAATTTTTGCTTTAAAAGATCCTTTCATGTTATTTTCTCTTGAGAACATCCCAGCTGATGCAGAAAAGGCAGAGGTGAGCACAACTGCCAACAAACAGACAAGGAAACAGAGGCACAGTGAGAAGCAGGTAGACATTTGAAGCAGAACTGGACATTCACACCAAAAAAAAAAAAAAAAAAAAAAAAGTGTGCTTTTCTGTGGAAGCTGCCTGATCAATTTGAAGCCAAGATACTAAATATCTTGATAGCGAAATGTGCCTAAAGTCCATTAATTTGTTTTAAACCAGAAATACAAGAAACACACACACACACACACACACACACACACACACACACACACACACACACACACCCCTCCTGGTAGTCCTGAAAGCAGGACACAGAAAGGTCAGAACTACTTAGCATGTTTTATTTCTAAGGATTTTAATACCCTACATATCTTAGCTAAGATTCCCACATCTATCATTCTACTCTACATAAAGAAATGGAGATATTGGTATTTTAAATTAAAATATAATCACGTGATTTTCACTTCTCCTTTCTCCCTCTTATCTATTTTATGGCTGACCAACCTCTTACAAATTCATGCCTTCCTCTTCTTTAGCCAGTCTCAGTAAATATTATGTATAAGATATAAGGACAACCTGCTGAGTCCATCTAGTAAAGATGTTCATCTCAGGATTATGGAAGGAAGTATTTAGAAATTACTTATCCAAAACTGTACTTGTTAAAATTGTCTGGTTTTTCTCTCCATTACTTCATAATCAATATTGTTTAACAATAACAGATAATTATGGAGCATTTGCATTGTGTTATGTTTAATGTGGAATCTAGAGATGGTGGAAATACAGATCAGTGTGTGCCCAGATTGTATGCACCTCATCTAAGGGACTGAATATCAAATCATGTAAGGTACTGGAGCATCCTCAAATCTTACTATCATTTGGAAATTTTAGAACTGTGTATATCCATACTTGCTCTCTCTCTCTCTCTCTCTCTCTCTCTCTCTCTCTTTCTCTCTCTCTCTTCCCCCCCCCCCGCAAGCATGTACATGCATGCATGCCTGTGTGTGTGATGTTTTTGTGTGATATGTATTTGCTTGTGTGAATTGGTGTATAGGTATGTTGAGTGATTGCAGGAATATTAAGGTGTATTCATGTGTGTATACATGTACACATATAAGGGGTGTGCATTTTTGTGTGTAAATGTTTGTATGAATGTGTGCATGTTGTATATATGTATATATATATATATATATATATATATATATATATATATATGCATATTTGTAAAAGCATGTGTGTTTGTGTCTAGTGTATGAGGGTAAGGGTATGTGACTATATATACTTACTGATTATTATCAATAGTTTCCCTTAGATTTATATATTTGGGGCAAATATTCCATGTGAATTTGTGTCTCCATGTCAGTCTCGCATGTGCAATGCATGTTTTCTTAGGACCTTATAATGTTGTAGGTATTTTACAAAGTTCCTTTTCATCAAATGTCACCAGAATCATCCATATTTTTCTCATGAAATTTTAAGCTCCTATGCTTTACATTTAATTGTGATAAATTAAGAAGAAAAGAATATGCCACATTTTGAAGTTATTTTTTATTGCTCTTCAAAAAAAGAAGGTAATAAAGACAATGGAATCAGGAATATGCTGCAAGTGGGTATAGCATTTATCAGAGGGCAAAGCAGTCTAGGACAGTCAAGCTTAACTCACAATCAAAATGGCAACCACTACCATGACAAGGTAGCCCTGCAGCTCCATCACCTGTATTCAGAATGGAATGCATTCCTATATTTCTTTTCACTGACAAAGCAACGGATTCCTACAGAAGGTTAGAAAAATCTAAAACCCATATTAAAAGACTTCATGGAGTTCTGAGAACAAGCAAGAAGTAAGCAGTGATAACCCTACAGAAATGAAGAAGCAGTGTCCAGGCCCCAGTGTTCCAACCCACTGAAGGATGTGGTATCTTCATGGACCCAACATACACTGAACAGGTACATCTGACCCTATCACCTTTGTATCATTTCCTGTTGCCAAAGCAAATTCTCTTGGAGGCCTTGTGCATCCTACATATAGCTTCTCATCCCTCCACACCAGTATAGGCATGGGGGTGCCTTTTTTTAAACCTTCAGGCCAGCTCTTCTATAGACATGCATATGTGACAGCGAAGAAGAAAAAATAGTGGTGCCTCAAACAAGAGCAGAGGGGAGGATGACATACATGTTTGTCGTCTGGCCTCTTTACATGCTATCTCTGTGCTCAAAACATGTGTGCAGTTAAAAAAGTATTATAGAACATTAAAAAAAAAAAGAAAAAGAAAGCTCTATATTTTGGTGCCTATTTGCTTCCTGTAAAGTCTTGTGAAATTTATTTTTGATGCAAAGAAAACAAATTATAAATTGTGTATTTTTTGCTCTAGTATCTAGTAACTTGGAGCTGGGTTGTTTACCACTGTTTATCTCAGTGGTAAAGCTCTTGCCTGGTGTCTTGATTTGAGGTATGTGTGTGGGGTGTGTGTGTGTGTGTGTGTGTGTGTGTGTGTGTGTTTCTTATTATTTTGTTTCAAATACATCATGTTATGATCTAAGTAACTCAGACTTAAAATTCACCCAACCATAGCTCCGGGTGTGACCAAGGAGTATGTTACAGCTTCTGCTTATTCGTTTTTTCATTCATTTATTTTATCATTTAAGAGTTAAAGTCAAACTTCAGTTTTAACTGGCACTATATAAATTAATCTTAAATATGTATAATGGGAATCATCAATCTAGAGAAATTGCATTTCCTGTTTCATGCTGCTGTTACAAAAGTATTACAGGGCAGACAGATAAATCAACAGCTTTTGTCAGCTCTCAAGACTGGAACTTAAATTGTAACCTGATTCTCAGACTGGTGAGGGACATACTTCCTGATTTCAGATTAATGTCATCAATTTGAGACCTCATAGGCTGGAGAGGAAGAAAGAAAAAGGCAGAGAATATTCTCTTCTATTTTTATGAGAATGTTAATCTCATCATGCACCCACATCCATCATGATATAATGAACTCCAAAAGGTTCACCTTGGCCATAAGAATCTCACCATGTATATTCATGGGACACACACACACACGCACACACACACACACACGCACACACACACACACACACACGTGCGTGTGTGTGTGTGTGTGTGCGTGTGTGTGTGTGTGTGTGTATGTAGAGTGAGACTATATCTCAGCAACTCCACCTTCTGAAAAGCAACATATTCTTAAGTTGATGTGAGAAAGCATATTCAATTCTTTTGTAAAAGTTCCTGCTGCAGTACCAAGCTTTGGCTGAAGAAGGTACTCAAAAGCAATGCACATGGAATTTTGTGTAAAAAAATAAATGTACTTAGACTCTGGCAAAATGCAGAGAAAAGAAATTTCTGGAAGGGGATTGAATGCCCACAGAGCTCTTATAAAAGGGGTCAGCAAGATAATGCCTGAAAGTGATGTAAAGAGATAATGCCTAACACTGGTGTAAGTACAGACTGACTAGGTGATTGTAATAGTCTTGTAATCCAGATATAACATAAAGTAAGCTGGGGCTCATTAACAGAACCTTGTAGTCAATTCCAGGAATTTGAGCTATGTCATAAGAGAAAGGCTACACCTTGGGACAGAAATGCATTTGTATCATCTGGTCTCCAGGTTTTTCTTACCAAGCTTACTCTCCATAAGCTCTGCTATCATTACTTTTTTGAGAATTATTACATATCTACTCTGGTCTGCTATATCAAAGTAGATAACATATGTCCTACCTCTATATAGTTGCCTTGCATTGATGACAACATACTCTTGTCTACTTACCTAAATAATCACTATCATTCTTGGTTCCTAGAGTCAAAAATTCTCAGACCCAGGGTTCAATAACAACTACTATTAGTTTAGCCTGCTTCTGTACTGTATGTCTTTATACAAAATGTATAAATGCCTTCAGGCAAACAGTAACCTGTTAATTATCTGAAAAGAACCAGACACTGAGAGTTGCTGAGAAAACTGCAACTTCTTAAACGTCAAGGGAGAGAATCAGTCAAATAGATCAGCTTTAGGGATTCCAACTTTAATGAATATCACTGATAAAGTATTGTTAATTGTATCAGGAATTGGTGGTTGCTCATGTGATGAGTCTTAAGTTGAGCAGGTTATTGATTAGCCCTTCGCTCCTTCTCTTTTCTGTCCCCCGTGCCTGAATTTCATGTAGATGAGATAAAGTTTGGGTTGAAAGTTTTGTAAGTAGATTGGTGTCTCTGTAGCTCCACTGTATTTCCTGCCTGGCTAAAAGAAGTAGCCTCTTCAGGTTCCATATATTCAATGTTGTCAGTCACAGCTAAGGTCACCCCAGGTGATTCTTGGGTGTCTCCCTTATCCCAGTTCTCTTCCTCTGTTATGCTTAGAGATAGGAGCACATTTTCCTCTGAGAAGCTCCAGCCAGTAGATACCTACAGCTAAACAGTAGAGTGAGATTGGGAACCCTTATGGAAGAAGAGAGGGAACATTTGTGGGCCCCAAAGGGGATAGGATCTCCACAGGTAGACCAACAGAGTCAATTAATCTGGACCCTTGGGGCTCACAGAGTCAGAACTACTAACCAAAGAACACACATGGACTGGATCTAGGCCTCCCTGCACATATATAGCAGATGTGCCGCTTGGTCTTCCTGCAAGTCCGCAACAACTGGAGCAGGGGCTATCCCAAAGACAGTAGTCTCTACTTGGGTATTGTTCTTCTAGCTAGACTGCCTTGTCTTGCTTCAGTGAAAGAGGGAGTGCCTAGCCTCACACAGACTTGAAGTGACAGGTGTGGTATAGCCTGACAGAACCCACCCACTCAGAGAAGAAGGGGAGAGGTCATGAAAGAAGGATTATGGGAGGGGATGACCCGAGAAAGGCAGTGAGCTGAATGTAAAGTGAATAAGTAAAAACTAAAATTAAAAGAAAAAAGGAAAAATGAAATCCAATTGACAAGAACTTTACATGCACTGGTTCACTGAATAGAATCTAACTGAGGCTTTAGTGGCTATTAAAAAATGCATTTTGTAGAAAAAGATGTGGAATGCAGTGACATAAAGCAAATATCTTTTCAATTGACTGTGATTGTTGTCGAGACTAGCTATTTCCATGTGCTTGGCAACTTACTAAAATAATCAGAATAAAGGCCCACTCTGATTTCAAAGCTGCATGGAAACAGATCAACAATAAAGCAAATTTCACCCTTCCAGTCTGCATCAGCACCAGATCACCAAGGGTGGAGAGTGGGCAGACTAAGTCACAGAGTGGGCAGACACCCCCATGGTCCCTAGAAGACTGCACAAGCAATCTTAGAATCCCTGGTGAGTGGAACACAACAATGCTCCAATCCAATTTCACACGGGACTTGAGACAGCACTAAGGCAGAAGAGAATCTGCCTGACAAAGGGCATAAGCACCTTCTGGTCTGCACCAGCACTGGGTCACCTAGGACACAGCGTGGGCAGATACCCCCATGGTCTCTAGCAGACTGCCCAAGCAATCTGAGGATCACTGGTGAGTGGAACACAACACCTGCTCCAATCCAATAGTGACGGGCCTCTGACAGCAGGAACAAGGACACCAGAGCCTTTTCTGACCAGAGGATTAGGTTCCTTTTAGTCAGTTCAGGTTTACCTTGGTTTCAAATAGACCAGAAAACTCCACGGTCCTCAAAGGAGACACCACTCCCACGCACTGTAACACGACCAGGATCTTTGGACAAAAGGATCCCAGGATAACAGGAGCTGGGTCACACTAGTATTTGAGTGTCTCAGAGGAGCTTGACTGCCAAGAACTCAGACACACCCAAAATCTCAGCTTCACAGGAGACCACAATCAAAGAACCACAGAGAATTCTGGACTCTTAGAAATCCTGAATCAACTGGGATTATAGGAAGGACAGGCTCCAATCAGATACATTGAGGGCAGCAAGCACTAGAGATAATCAGATGTCAGGAGGCAAGC
>NC_034594.1:90771674-90779874 GCF_900095145.1 Mus pahari
GAACTCTCAATCCTGAATATCTATGCTCCAAATGCAAGGGCAGCCACATTCATTAAAGAAACTTTAGTAAAGCTTAAAGCACACATTGCTCCTCACACAATAATAGTGGGACACTTCAACACCCCACTCTCATCAATGGACAGATCCTGGAAACAAAAACTAAACAGAGACATAGTGAAACTAAAGGAAGTTATGAAACAAATGGATTTAACAGATATGTACAGAACATTTTATCCTAAAGCAAAAGGATATACATTCTTCTCAGTACCTCATGGTAAATTCTACAAATTGACCATATAATTGGTCACAAAACAGGTCTCAACAGATTCAAAAATATTGAAATGGTCCCATGCATCCTATCAGACCATCATGGTCTAAGGCTGATCTTCAATAACAACATAAAGAATATAAAGCCTACATTCACTTGGAAACTGAACAACACTCTCCTCAAAGATACCTTGGTCAAGGAAGAAATAAAGAAACAAATTAAAGACTTTTTAGAGTTTAGTGAAAATGAAGCCACAACATACCCAAACTTATGGGACACATGAGAGGAAAACTCATAGCTCTGAGTGCCTCCAAAGAAAAACTAGAGAGAACATACATTAGCAGCTTGACATCACATTTAAAAGCTCTAGAACAAAAGGAAGCAAACTCACCCAAGAGGAGTAGACAGCAGGAAATAATCAAGCTCAGGGGTAAAATCACCCAAGTGGAAGCAAAAAGAACTATTCAAAGAATCAACCAAACCAGGAGCTTGTTCTTTCTGGAAAATCAACAAGATAGATAAACCCTTAGCCAGACTCACTAGATGGCACAGGCACAGCATCCTAATTAACAAAATCAGAAATGAAAAGGTAGACATAACAACAGATCCTGAGAAAATCCAAAGCATCATCAGGCCCTTCTACAAAAGGNTATNCTCAACAAAAATGGAAAACCTGGAGGAAATGGACAATTTTCTAGACAGATAACAGATACCAAAGTTAAATCAGGATCAGATTAATGACCTAAACAGTTCTATATGACCTAAAGAAATAGAAGCTGTCATTAATATCTCCAAACCTAAAAAACCCAGGATGAGATGGGTTTAGTGCAGAGTTCTATCAGACCTTCAAATAAGACCTAATTCCAGTTCTTATCAAACTATTCTGCAAAATAGAAACAGAAGGTAGTCAACCCAATTCATTCTATAAAGCTAAAATTAATCTGATACCCAAAACCACGTAAAAACACAACAAAGATAGAGAACTTCAGCCCAATTTCCCTTATGAATAACTATGCAAAAATACTCAATACAATTCTCGCAAACCGAATCCAAGAACACATCAATACAATCATCCATCATGACCAAGTAGACTTCATTCCATGGATGCAGGGATGGCTTAATATACGGAAATCCATCAATGTAATCCACTATATAAACAAACTCAAAGTCAAAAACCACATGATCATCTTGTTAGATGCTAAGAAGTCATTTGACAAAATCCAACACCCATTCATGATAAAAGTCTTGGAGAGATCAGGAATTCAAGGCCCATACCTAAATGTAATAAAATCAATCTACAGAAAACCAATAGCCAACATCAAAGTAAATGGAGAGAAGCAGGAAGCAATCCCACTAAAATCAGGGACTAGACATGGCTGCCTACTTTCTCCCTACATATTCAATATAGTACTTGAAGTCCTAGGCAGAGCAAAAGGAGATCAAGGGGATTGAAACTGGAAAAGAAGAAGTCAAAATATCATTATTTGCAGATGATATGATAGTATATATATGTGACCCTAAAAATTCTACCAGAGAACTTCTAAACCTGATAAAGAGCTTCAGTGCAGTAGCTGGATATAAAATTAACCCAAACAAATTAATGACCTTTATCTACACAAAGGATAAACAGGATGAGAAAGAAATTAAGGAAAAAACACCCTTCACAATAGTCACAAATAATATAAAATACCTTGGTGTGACTCTAACTAAGGAAGTGAAAGGTCTATATGATAATATCTTTAAGTCTCTGAAGAAAAAAATCAAAGAAGATCTCAGAAAATGGAGAGATCTTCCATGCTTATGGATTAGCAGGATCAACATTGTTGAAATGGCTAACTTGCTGAAAGCTATCTACAGATCCAATGCAATCCCCATCAAAATTCCAACTCAATTCTTTAACGAGTTGGAAAGGGCAATTTGCAAATTCATCTGGAATAACAAAAAAAACCTAGGATAACAAAAACACTTCTCAATGATATAAGAATCTCTGGGTAATCACTATGCCTGACCTAAAAATGTATTACAGAGCAATTGTTATAAAAATTGAATGATACTGGTATAGCGACAGACAGGTAGACCAATGGAATAGAATTGAAGACCCAGAAATGAACCCACACACCTATGGTCACTTCATCTTTGACAAGGGAGCTAAAACAACCCAGTGGAAAAAAGATAGCATTTTCAACAAATGGTGCTGGCACAATTGGCTGTTATCATGTAGAAGAATGAGAATTGATCCATTCTTATCTCCTTGTACTAAGGTAAGTCTAAGTGGATCAAGGAACTCCACATAAAACCAGAGATATTGAAACTTGTAGAGGAAAAAGTGGGGAAAAACCTTGAAGATTTGGGCACAGGGGAAAAATTCCTGAATGAACTGTAAAGGCTTGTGCTATAAGATTGAGAATTGATAAATGGGACCTCATAAAATTGCAAAGCTTCTGTAAGGCAAAAGACCCTGTCAATAAGACAAAAAAGGCCACCAACAGATTGGGAAAGGATCTTTACCAATCCTAAATCAGATAGGGGACTAATATCCATTATATATAAAGAATTCAAGAAGACGTACTCCCGAAAACCAAATAACCCCATTAAAAAATGGGGAACAGAACTAAAGAAAGAATTCTCAACTGAGGAATATCGAATGGCTGAGAAACACCTCAAAAAGTGTTCAACATCCTTAATCATCAGGGAAATGAAAATCAAAACAACCTTGAGATTCCACCTCAGACCTGTTAGAATTGCTAAGATCATAAATTCAGCAGATGCTGGTGAGGATGTGGAGAAATAGGAACACTCTTCCATTGCTGGTGGGACTGCAAGCTTGTACAATCACTCTGGAAATGAATCTGGTGGTTCCTCAGAAAATTGGACATAGTACTACTGAAGGATCCAGCAATATGTCTCCTGATTGTACTCTAGTGCCTATTAATGAGAACATGTACAGAATAGCTGTCAATCAGAGTTCTTCTATTCTTTTATTCTCTGTGCATTGTCTAAGAATACTTCAGGAAGAAGCAAAATAAAATTCTACTGCTGATTTAATTCCCAGTTACCTAATGCATGGCATACAGAGATAATACCCTATGTATATGCTACATTTCAATATCTACTAGAGCTACACATAAAAGCACTGGGTACCAAGAAAATTAAGGCATAGTTTAAGGTCAAGAACCTCTGAGTAAACACAGGCCATATTTTGAGTTTCCCCTTCAGTTTCTTTCTTCATCTCCTTTTTCCACTCCTGACATCCACCCCCAATGACAATTTTATCTCCCCTTCTGAGTGAGAGTCCAAGCATCCTATTTTAGTCCCTTCTTTTTCTTTAACTATTCCATATTTTCTCTTCCATTAGACTAATTTTTCCAGTTTTTTGTTGAGTTATATGATCCACTTGGATTTGAGTTTTGTGCAGGTTTATAAAAATGGATCTATTTGCATTCTTTTACAAGCAGACATCCATTTTAGACCAGCACCATTTGTTGAAGAAGCTTTATGTTTCTATTGTATGATTTTTAGCTTCTTTGTCAAAAATCAAGAGCCCATAGTTTTGTGGGTTTATTTCCAGGTCTTTTATTCAATTCTATTGATCAACTTGACTGTTTCCATAACAATACCATGCAGTTTTAATTACTGTTGCTCTGTAGAGGAGCTTGAAATCAAGGATGGTGCTACCTCCACAAGTTCTTTTACTGCACAGGATTATTTTAGCAATCCTGGGTGGGTGTGGGAATCAGATGTAGGGAGAGGTGGCAGGAAAGTGAAGAGAAATTGACAGCAGTAGGGGAGGGTAGCATTTCTAGGAGATGTAAGATACTTGGGGTTGGAGAGGCTCCAGGGAGTCTATGAGAGCTACTCTTGCTGGGACTCCCAGCAATGGAGAATAGAGTATTTGAAATGGCCTCCAGTAACCAGGCAGAATACACAGTGGAAGGATAAGCACACCCACCCACAAAAGCTTCAATCCAATATTTGTCCTACCTACAAGAAGTACAGGGACAAAGATTGAGAAGAGACAGAGAGAATGGCCAACTCAACTTGAGATGCATCCTATTTGCAAGAACCAATTGCTAATACTATTAATGATACCCTGTTAAATTTGTAGACAGGAGCCTAGCATAACTGTCCTTGAAGAAGCTCCACAGAGCAGGTAACTGAAACACATGCAAAGATCCATAGCCAAACATTAGATGCAGCTCAGGGAGTCTTCTGGATGAGTTGAGGGAAAGATTGAGGAACATAGAGGACACAGAGACTCCAGAAGAAGGCCAAATGAGACAACTAAATTGGACCATTGATTGTTCCAGAGACTGAACCACCAACCAAAGAACATTCATGTTCTGGTCTTAAGCCCACAGCATATATATAGCAGATATGCAGATATGCAACTCTGTTTTTATGTGGTTTCTCCAACAACCAGAGCAGGGGCTTCTTACCTTAACTCTGTTGCCTGCCACTAGATATCTCTCTCTCTCTCTCTCTCTCTCTCTCTCTCTCTCTCTCTCTCTCTCTCTGTGTGTGTGTGTGTTTTACTTCTGTAGTTGAGAGGCTTTGTGTATACATGTATGTGAATGTATGAGCTTAATCTCATAATTTTTGTTAAGATGCTGTTTCTTTTGGACAAGGTTTTTCATTGGTCTGGGACTTGATGATTATGCTATACAGCTGGCCAAAGAGTCTCAAGGATATCCCTAACTGCCTCTCCACTGCTGGCATGATAAGCATGTCCCACCAATGCTTGCCTCATTTACATGTTTTCTGAGAACCTAAACCAGATCTTCACACCTTACTGATAAACACTTTTGCATCTGAGCTACTCTCTCAGCCCTATTTCTCATAATTCCAGAAGTTGAAGGTCCAAGATCAAGTCAAAAGCTAACTAGTCTTCTGATGAGGGTTTGTTCCTTGTTTGTGTACACATCTTAGTATACCCATATAAGGGAGCTCCTTGTGGATTCCTCAGTATAATCTCTAAATTGGTTAATGATAAGCTATCTATATGCCCTGATGATCTTCCTATTGCTTTCTGCCACAACATCAGTGAAGTTCAGATTTCAGGGAATGGATTGATGGAAATGCAGATATTCTGTGTAGCAAGCAAATCTGTAGGGTTAATAGTTACTTTCTTGTTACTTTGATGCAATACCTGACAAAAGCAATTTAATAGTATTAGAGAGTACAAGTTATCATGGAGGGAAAGCCACAGAAACATGGTTATGAGGTGATAGGCCATGTTGATTCATAATCAAGAAGCAGAGGAGTGCTAGTACTCAGCTCAGTTTCTACTTTATGTTCACTCTAAGACACTCCACCACCATAAAAGGGGACTATCCACATTTAGAATGAGTCCTGCCACTTAACATGCCCAGAGATTCTTAGGTGATTCTGTATCCAATCAAGTTGACAATATCATTGATCTTATACTTTTAACTTAAATGTCACCCTCTGAATGATTGTTAATAAATAAATAAATAATAAATAAATAAATAAAATAAATAATAAATAAGTAATTGTTAAATTCTGATTATCAGTTATGTTCATGCTGTCTCTTGCTACAGTGTGGATTCTTTCCATCTAAAATGGTCTAGTTATCTCTATTTAGTGTGAAATTTTCTAGCACATTCAGTATTGAAGTGTAAGGAACTTGTTCTAGAGATAAAAGGAACAGTAGCAAAGACCAGAGATGAACAAATGGATAATGTTAAGTGATCCAAGTGTAGGAATGCAGAGGACAACTGTAGAATACATAGTTCACAATGACCCAGCCATGTCTGAGTCATGATGCTATCTATGCTCCTGTCAGACTCTGGCTGAACAAATCTTCTAAGGAACAATCATTCTGGTTTTTTTTTTTTTTTTTCCTGCCATGCTATGGCAGAGTCCTCTACTGCTAAGAGAAAATTCTGCACCTCAGATCTGTAGGTACTGCCCTGAAACTGGTGGTGACAGGGAAATTCCTACATATACAACCCAGGTCTGCTTCATTCTTTCGAACTCAAAAAAGAGGATTGAATCATGTATATCTATGTTGGCCAGTTTTCACCCAATTTGCCACAAGGTACACCTATCTAGTAGGGGGAATTTAATTAAGAAATTGTTTCCACCAAATTGGTCTGTAGAGTATTTTCTGGATTAATGATTTGTGGGGCAGGACCTGGTCTACAGTGAGTGGTGCTACTCTAGGCAGGGTATCCTAGATTCTATGGCTAAGCAAACTACACAAGCCATAAGTGGCAAGCAAGTGAGAAGCTTTCCTCCATGGCATCTGCTTCAGTTTCTGCTTCCAGGTTCCTGTCTTGACTTTCTGCCTTGAGATTTCACCCTGATGTCTTTAATCAATCTGTAAAGTGGAATACAAATTTTCCTCTTCAAGTTGTTTATAGCCATCATGTCATGCCACATCAATTAAAACCCCATTAAGACACTGACTTTGAATAAGCAAAAAGATACATTTTTTACGAACTAAATGGGGTTTACTTGGCTGCATATGACAATCAGATTGGAAAATTTAAAATATAAAACATGACTCTACTGCATATCTCCAAAATGAATTTTAGGGATGGACTTTAGGGGTGAGAAATTGCACAAACTTAGCTCATGATTGAACAGGGTAGCCTGGGCCAAGGAACACTGCTCTTGTTTATGAATGCATTCATTTGCTCTACAGTAACCTTGATACATGGCCATTCAAGCTTGTATTAGAAATTGTTCATGTAATAATTCTGATATTTTAAGAAGCAAACCACTCCCCTCTCTGACAGCACTAATTGTTCCAATGTTATTTTTCTCAGGCTGAGTCAAACCTTCCTCTGAGCCTTTCAACAGTCATCCTAGTTCTGCAGTTTTGAACAATGCAGAATGAGTCTAGTCCATTTTGTACATGAATACCTTTTAGATATTCAGAGGCAGAAGTGATGCCTCAACTTGACCTTCCTTTTTACACTTGGGAACACACCCATCCCCTTCTGTAACTGCTTCTTATCAGGTAGCCTGGTGTACTAGCTGTGAAGACAGGAAATCCTCTTAGTCAAGTAGAGAAGAGAAGAGGAATTCTTGATTAAAACACTTTTAATCATAGAGTTTTCCAATACCACTTTATTTCTGTAACATTTTCAATGGAATCTGTGTGTCTGTACATTAAAATATGCATAAAATCAGATGTGATATCAATTGTGTGTGTGAATGTGTGTGTGTGTGTGTGTGTGTGTGTGTGTGTGTAAGTAATGATTGATCCACTTAAACTGTATTGCCTTTAATGAGCTTAGAAAGAAAGGTACAATTCTCAGTACTCAGAAACTGAAAGCAAAATAAAAACCAATAAATTGACTTCTGAGAGAAAAGGAATAATGACTATGGAAATTTAGGGGAAAGAATTTTCATTTTATTTCTATGACTAAAAAAGTATGACTGAGTCAACTACCACTGTAAAGAGGAGAGCAGCATCACCTCTGAATGAGAGGTGTTATGCTTCTTTGAAGATAGTGAACATGACATGCTTTCTCACCCTGCTCAGAAATGAAGCCCAACTGCAGGGTTCCCCTAAAGGAAGTTTTATGCAGACATAAATTTACTCCAGGTAATGAAACATGTCTTTGTGAAGCACAATAACATGATCATTGATATTAATCTCAAAATTGGATTAAGAGATATAGGTATCATGGTCAAATCTGAAAGGGCTCTAAAGAGATAGGTTGACCTCTAGGAAGAATTTGGAGGGTGACATGAGGGACATAAGGGATGGTGGAGAGAGACAGCTTTAGGCAAGAGCAAAATGAGGAAATGGAATCCAAGGGAATTTCCTTAGCACCCAGGTGTCATTGTGGCTGACATACCTTGACTCTCTCATATTAAATAACTTTTCCTCTCTGTTGATGTTGTTATTTCTCTCTCTCTCTCTCTCTCTCTCTCTCTCTCTCTCTCTCTCTCTCTCTC
>NC_034594.1:90779989-90801203 GCF_900095145.1 Mus pahari
TGTGTGTGTGTGTGTGTGTGTGTGTATCTGTATCTGTGTGTGTATGTCTCTGTGTGTATGTGTACATGTGTTCATACAAAGTACAGGTATTCACTTTACATGTGTAGAGGTCAAAGCATACCCAGTATAGTTTTTCACTTTTCTCCTTGACTAAGCCAGGTTCTCTTGTCTTCTCAGCTAGTATGTCAGGCTAGCTGACAAGAAAACTTCAGAGGCTTTTCCTAGTTCCACTTCCCGCCTCTCTAGAAAGGCAGGCATTACAGATTTACTACCAAATTAAGCTTTATGTGTCCTAAGGATTTAAATTCAGGCCCTCATAATTGAACAGAAAGTATTTTATATATCCCTGGCCTGTAATTCTCCTTATATAATGAGTGAAATTAAGCATAGTAAGATTCTCTGGCATGTCTTCTGTGACTTCACAGCTTGGTTTCTTGGTTATTTGATGAGGAAGCTCTGTATTGAACGCTTAGAGCAAAAATCTGAAATATCTTCTTACTCTTTTGTTGTCTAATTCCCCACCTTTAATTTCTCTTTTAAATGCTTACCAATTTAGTACTTTTATTAAATATATCCTTTAGTGGATGCTTGCTTTTATACTGTTATAGTATAGGTACACTTTGACATTACATTTCCTTTTAGAAGAAAGAAGTTGTCTCTACTATAAATATCTGGTAGGAATAACTATGAGGATATAAGTTTTATTTTTGCTCATGGTTTAGGAGGTGCAGCCCAAGTTTTGCCCCAACTGCTCTGGATTCACTGCCTATTTGACTGTATCAGGATGGGAGTTCCACATCTCATTGTCCCCTTTAAGGTCATGGATCCAGAAGCTTAAAACTGTCAAAGTATTATGATAAATATCCACCAAAGTGCAGCGTTTTAAAAATACTGTTTGGGGGGAATAAAGACATCAATTTCTTCTATTAAGCATTGCCATAGCATCAATCTGGGCAATGCAGAGAAGGGCAAAATGAAGAAAATGGTCATGAGGAAATATTGAAATAACATGCACTCTTACCTTTATTGGTGAACTACTCATAACTGAAGACTTTGAGAGAAGCTGTTCTTTTTTTACTGTAAGACATGAGTGGGTTCCTTTCCTCTCCATAATAACTGGTTTTATTTTTTAGTTTCTTATGACTTCATGTATCCTTTGGAGAGCATCATTCATACCATCAAGAGTACAGGATGTTTATAATATCAATTATTAATTTGTTTGTGATAGTCATGTTGACATGCTTAAATATTGATATTTTTAGGACAGTTATTTCTTATGTTAAAATGATATTTTACAGTTGTTTAACTTTACTAATAGTAAAATATTTTTTTAAAATATAGCTCTTTAGTTTCTGTACACCTATTAGATAATCAGGTATAATTCCCCTTACTAGGGTATACCACTGTGCAAAACACAAAATGCACCCCTCATTTTAAAGTTAAAATGAACAGTACATTTTGGATATGGCATACTAGGTGTATGTATTACAAATTGCTTATACATTATGCATGGAACAATAAGATCTTTTGACTCAGGGAAGTCTTACAGTTCACTACTAACATGTCTTTCTTAAAAGTGTGTGTATGCATGGTTTGTACATATTAACACTGGTGCACATGGGCTCAAGGATGCCAATGGTCAATACTATATGACTTCTGTAATCTTGCTCTAACTTATTCTTCTAAACAGGGTCTCTCTTTAAACCTGGAGCATATTGGCCAACTATTCTCAAGCATTATTTTACCTTCATTTCCATAGCACTGTGATTATAGGTATGTACTACCAGGCTGCAGATCTCAAGCTATTATCTTCATGATTGCACAGTGAACACTTTTTAAACCAAGTTATCTTATAATTATTAAATGTGTCTTTCTCATAAAACAACTCTGTAACAGTTATATATAAAATTGAGAGGATTTATTCCATATATATATATATATATATGAAGAATATATACCTCATATATACAGTATATATTACATATATACCTATATATATATTATATATACTAATGTTATATATGTACATATCGTTGGCATTGTTTAAAAGATACATGCACAATAGTTTGTTATTTGTTTTATTCAATTGATAATGGAAAGTTTGCAGCTATCTCAGTTTGTGAGTTAGCATTGGGAGTTAATTCCTATTTCTAGAGCAGAGGTCAGAAAACTTTCTGCAAAAGGCCATACAGTAGGCACACTTGGATTTTTCAGGCCATATGGTTTCTGTCACAGTTTCTCAACTCTTCTGTTAGATCAGCAAGCTACACAATGTATAAATGCATAAGTACATGGCCACCCCAGGCAAACTCTCTTTGCAAGTATAGGTAGCAGGTGACATTTTGCCTCCAGGTCATAGTTTTCCAGCCCCTGGTCTTACTCAGTGGAAAAACTTGTTGACATTTTGTGCCAGTTTTCTCCCAGACCAACAGTTTGGCCATTGCTGAAATTATTTACCCTAACTCTATTCTATTTTTTTCCTCTAGGAAACAAAAGGGTTGGACAAAGTGACTCTATGTCTTCTTTCACAGATCACAGGTGGCATTCTGTGATGTCATTAACAGTTGGAAGGTTTTAACTAAAAGTAAATAAAGAGGATAAAAACAATCTTTACTGCAAATACACATGTAAGTGGCCAAGAACATATGTATGCATGCATACGGATCCCTAAAACCAATTTGGGGGGATCTTCTTCAATCATTCTCTATTTTATTATTGCTCCTGCAGCCTTCCTGTCCCTTTATTCTCTTCATCAGTTTTATGGATACACACCAATATAGCAGGCTTTTACTTGATGCTGGGATGTAAACTTGCTTGGCAGAAGCTTTATTGAGAGACCCACCTCTCCATCCTGAACAACTCTTTGGTGCTAGATGCTGAACAATCTAGTTCTATTCTGCTTGGTGCTTGCTGGCTCCATCATTTTTTGTAGGTTAACATCAATTGACCATGACACAGAAGTAACAGCCTATAAAAACTTAGCACACAAGTGTGGAGAATAGTGGTATAATAAAGCTTACAACAGTTAATTTGACACACACTTAATGATATACATAATGTACTTTTGAAGCATGGTAATTATGTAAAAATGGTAAGCTGTTGACACAAATGATTGTAATTAGCATTGCTCCTGCACAAGCAGGCCCTCTATTAAATTGTACATTTCTCACATTTTTGCATCTTTGGGATTAATGAATTACCATCATTGTTGACAGACTTTATAACTAGAGAACACAAGACTTTGGACTTTTGTGACAAAAGTGCTGTATTTATCTTTTTATATCTACGAGTTTTCTTGGAGTGTGTATATGAGATCTAGTCAGTTTCCCAAAAGGCTCTTGTGGATCACCTGCAGAAGCAATTACTGATGTTAGACTAAAAGCATAACCAATTATAAGACAAGCATTAAGATCAGAGGAAACAATTCTTAGGAAATAAAGCATAGACCATAGAAATGTGCTCCTTCCAGCTATGATTAGGTGATAACATCTGTGAAATGAGTGTGCTTAATATGTCACTTCATGGATGATCTTTACAACAGTTCTGAAGTCAGTCATCTAAATACCACTGTGCAGGTAGAGTCAAGAGATAAAAATACACTAAGTGGACACAACTGGTAAATGAGCACAGCTGATAAAACTTGATCTCCATGATCAGTCTTCTTTTCTGTGGTACAGAGTAGGATAGAATCTAGACAAACATAGTGATAAGAAAATGGCAAGTCTATAATATAGGGAAAATACACCTTGAATCTATAGCATCTATAACTTTTAGAATTAGGAAAAATAGCTTGAGTGTCAATTCAAACATACACTCTGTCATGAACCACATGGAGACTGTTCCTGATAACTCCCAGCAATTAGTATGTGATCAGAAATTAGTCAATGATTTTACAATGATTGAAAATTTCAAAAAGTCTCAAGCATGTATCAATGCAGCTATTAAGAAAGCATTGCTCTTTTTTCTTTAAGTATGAACTCCTTTCTTGCTTTTAAATGGCAGCCATTCTTTAGAGAAACAGATTCTAGACAGAATATCATCTCTGAATTCATAGCATGGGAAGGTAAAAATAAAATAATATGAGAGAGAGAGAGAGAGAGAGAGAGAGAGAGAGAGAGAGAGAGAGAGAGATTGGCAGTTTCAAAATAGAATTTCATAGGATTTCATGAGTTTTAAAAATAGTGAAATGAGCAAATGATAAAAGAAGTGTACAGCTACTGACAGGTGAGGCTGTGACAGAAAAGTTCACTTGCATGTTACTGATTAGATAAAAGCTTGAGTGTGACACCTTTCTATTCATACCTCTTTCTAAAAATCTCCATTAATATTAGAGCATCAGAGTTGGAACCTTTAATTATTTCATTAAGAGATTGATTTTGTACAGGTATTTTTACTTGCTATTGTTTGTCTGCCTTACAAAGAAAGTAAGGTTTAGTGAAACCATTAATAAAAGTATTCAAACCCTTGTCCCAATTGTCAATTTAATGAGATCTCAAATCATTTGAGTGGCAGGCTTATGGATATGTCTATGAGTGATTATCTTCATAACGTGTCCCATATCTGAAATGGGTAAATATGCCTGATATGGGTGACAATATTCCCTATGCTTGGGATGAGTACAGACATGCATTATTGTCTGCTTCTTAGCTTTCTATTCAATGTGAAGAGCTTAATCACCTTCTTGCTGCTGTTACTTCCCGGACATGAGGAGCTATAACCTCACTCTGTGAGTCAAAATAAACCCTCTCTTACTCAAGTTCCTTCTTTTAGGATATTTTAACACAAGAAGAGGACAGGTAACTAAGATAACCCTAGCTAGATATAAGGATCCAGGACCAAACAGTCCATTGCTCTTAATTTATTTGACCATGGTGACAACTATGTAGTCATCTGTTTCATTATCCTCATTACACAGTAAGTCAAGTCAAAAAGCAGTCAAATCCCTCCATGGACTTGACCACTGGTCAAGGTCCAGAGCTGGGCTTTCGGCTCAAAACCTGGAGAGAATGATCCCATTAGAGCTTTTTATTTCTCCAATTGTCAGGAGAATGCAGATTCAACTATCACAGATTTTTCAAATGATGCTGTTGGCATGCAAATCGAAGAAACAGCATTCTCACTGTTTATTAACAACATGCTCCTATCCATAGTGTAAAATGAAGCTTGAAATGTAGAAATCACATCTAGGAAAAGGCACATGACTTTCTAAACAATTTTATCTAAAATGATTAAAAGTAGAAAACAGTGGAGGCTAGGAATTGTTTATCTACCCACTGGTAGGTAAGAATCAAAAACTTACTTTGTGAGCCTATAGTAGTTTGCCTATATTTCTTTGAAAATACTTGTTTACTTCATGTGTATGAATACAAATACATACTTACCATCACATGCATGTGGAGGCCAGGGGATGTCACTTGGTAGTTGACTCTCCTTCTATTATGTGGATTCCAGGCATCAAATTAAGGTAATCAGGCAAGACACCTTGCCTCCTGAACCATCTTCCCAGACCAGTAGCTTTATTTCTAAAAATATTTTATTAGCTTTTCTATATGATTCGTTCTCTTCTCTAACACCTCATGTATGCAAATATCACCATAGTGGTGAAAATGTCATTGAAAAGCTGACTATTCTGAAACCAAATTTTCTCTAAAAGTAAATGCTATTCTAAAAGCTGACTAAAATAGATCCTGATAATGCCATTGACAGTAGACTTCTGAAATATTATTAGACTGGACAATTCTTGAGCCATTCCACTATGATAATTTATAAATTAGAGTCATATAACTTTAAAATTAGAACTGATATTAATCCCAACCATCCTTCCACTCCACAGTAAGAAAAATTGAAACTCAGACCTGTGCGTATAGTCACTAAAAAATGTGGTTAAGATGAACCAGAAGTCAAGTGCCCTGATTCTCAGGCTCTAGTCAGGGTGTAGATGTGTTCCCTCCTGTCTAGGAAGCACAGCAGTAGCAGGATCACATTGTTCATGACACGTTATCCGGGCTGGAGATTCTCAGAATGCAAGTATCTTATCCACCAGCTGGCAGGTCGTTTTGCTCACTAGAAATATCAGGATCTATTTAGCATGTTTTGAGGGGTAAACATGAAATACTGAATCTGATTTACATGAAGGCATTCAGGAGGAAAGAATGGCCTTCGAGATCATTCTTCACAAATTAACCTGAGCGTTTGCTTACCCATAGGGTTAATAAAAAAAGAAATAATAATGAATTTGATTGAAGAATCCACATTGAAGGCAAGATGGATTTTTCTTTGTGTAGACTCTAGGAAAGCTGCAACATTCTGGAACAACCATTAAGATTATACCTTCCCCCCATACAACTTTGATGGGTCTTCTATTACTATGTATTCCATTTTGCCAGGTTTCTTATGGTTTTTTAACTTGTTAATGTGCATGTGAACACATATGTTTTAGCCATATGTGTACCTGGATGTATGTACATGTGGAAACAAGAAGTCAATATTGAAAATCTTTTTGAATTGTACTTCACTGTACATTTTTTAATCAGTCTCTCCCTGACCCTGAAACTTACAGATTTTTCTTGTCTGGCTGGAAAATAAGCCTTAGAAATTGTGTTACATAGATTGAATTACAGGTACATTCAACTGAAACTGGCTTTAAATGGGTCTGGGGTCATAACTCAAATGCTAAACTTGTGTAGAAGATAAGTTTATATCTTCCTGAGACATCTCTCCAGTTCTGTGGTTTCTATAATTTGAGTGATGATGACATGATGAGAAATAACATTAATTTTCTTTCATAAAAATACCCCTCTTCCTTTTTTTTCCATTTTTTTATTAGATATTTTCTTTATTTACATTTCAAATGTTATCCCCTTTCCTAGTTTCCCCTCCGAAAATCCCCTATCCCCTCCCCCTCCCCAACCCAACCACTCCCTCTTCCTGGCCCAGGCTTTCCCCTATACTGGAGCATAGAACCTTCACAGGACCAAGGGTCTCTCCTCCCATTGTGCTGACTTATCTTCTTTGTAGCATTTTTCTAAACTAAATATCCCTTTCTACAGTAAGCAGAGCTTTATCATTTTCAATATTTCTTCCACGATCTATGACTTCTATAGGTTAGCTGGAATGTACCTCAAAGAACTCTCTCCTTGAAGCTGTGTTTAGCATTAGTGCATGTCTTAGTGGTTTGCAAAGCATGGTAGTTTCAGTATTTCTGGCTTTAGTGGATCCTTGCTACCATACAGTGAACATGAAGAGATCTACACATGTCACACTTACTTGGATGCCATGCTAAGTGACAGAACTGTGCATATTCCAACTCTATACCTTAATGGAACTTAATCCAAATGGAAGGTAAGGAAATAGGAAAACACATAGATTATAAGGTAATATATTTTTATATCTTTAAATAGAACAATAACAGATATAAAAGCCAGATGGTCCTAGAGGTACTATTGAAAATTAGTGTTTGTTGAGGGAGTGGGTATTTTCTTCAGTGTTTTAGCCACAGAAGTATTACCCTATTTACTTATGAAGAAGCTCAGAGCAATCCTTACCTTTCCCTTTTCTCAGCTAAGGCCTGCCTTTACAGAGTCCCCCAACTGAGCTGAAGGACATCTAAATAGCATTGTTAAACCTGGTTGTGAATCCTGTGTTCTACTATTACGTCTTTGTTTAACCTTCCCACTTCCCACTTGCCCCTTCTCTAGTTTCTATCACCTTTCCATTTTTAAAGACCCTTTGAGAACGGAAGGGTATCATTCCACAGTGGATTGTCTTCTCTATTTAATTTTTTTTCTAAACTTTGTTCTCACTTTATTTAGGTGTCTGTTCAAATATCTCTTGCTCCAAAGACATTACTTTAAAAAGAAGAACAGACACACATATGATTTAAAATAGATTTGCTGTGTTCATCTGGGTTTTTTTTTAAAAGGATGGTTATTATTATTTTTATATGTATGAATGTTTGCCTGCATGTAGAAATGAGCACCAAACTTATGCCTTGTGCTGACCGGCCAGAGTAGAGCCCTGGACTCTCAGGAACTGGAATTACAGAAAACAGTGTGCTTCTATGAGGGTGGTGGGAACCAAACCTTGTCCTCTGGAAGAGCAGCCAGTAGTACTGTTTAATGGCTGAGTCATCTCTCTAGTTCCTTTCATTAAAAAAGTAATCATTTTATAGTTTCATACATTTATACCATGACTTCCTCTGACATACCCTCTCTTTCTTCTCCCTCGGGCAACATTCCTTTCATCAAGTCTTCTTCCTATGGTCAAGTATTCTTTTGTGTATAATTCACTGAGTTTATTTAGTCACTTGGATCCCCATGGGTGGAAGGTATTCAACCTAGCAACAGTGACATCTTTGTGGCTAAACCGCTGAAGAAAATACTTCAACCAACATTAGTTATATATAGTTCCTTTAGGAAAAAACGTCCAGATTTTATATATTTTTTTCCATTTAAAGGTATCTAAAGATATGTTACGGCACAGTTTATGTGTTTTCGTATTTCTTCTTTCCTTTGCTTTGGATTAAGTTCCATTCAGGCATGTGGTTGGGATATGTGCACAGCTCTGTCACAGAGAATGACATACAGGTGTAACCTGTATAGGTCTGTGCATGAGTATTATATGGTTGTAAGCATTTGCTAAAGCCAATAGTAGGACATACCAATTAATAAATGCCTTTTATGTAATATTCAAAAACATATATATTTATATTATGAAAAAAGATTGTGGATCAATCGGTAGAATTTGTTCCACACAAGGATAACTGTATCATGGTGGGAGCAGGCTGTAATTCCATCTCCTGGGTAACAGCAGAACAGGGATAAAATATCTTGACAGGCAGAACAGAAATATGGTGTTCTGTTACACCTCAACTTACATGGAGGAAGTCGATCCTCAGACTGCAATCTTCCTCTATCTGATTAACATCTATATGACATGCATGAGGGGCTGGCCTTCAACTGTAAAGTGTAAACACTTTGTACAGAAATGTGGGGAACCATGGTATAATGAGATTATCAAAGCATCCACTGTTTTCCTAGGAAAAGACATGATGTGATTTGAATCAGATATTACATTGCTCTAAATCCAAGTTTGCACAGTCAGTTTTCTTAGTCTTGTCCTGTCACTAAAGCCCCCAGGAACCATTTCCTATTCTGAAACGAAAGTATGTACAATATTGTGTAGCTCATATAATGTTCTAAGAATTAAATTACGTGTAAAGGTATAAATGATACAGGGAATGTGATTAAGTAGTTGCTGGAATTTGGACTAATATGCTTAATCTCTGTTCCAATTTATTCTTTAATACTTATTTACCCTTGTGGATATGTGAAGTGCATGTGTGCACAGCAGTTCACATGCATATATGCATGCACGTGAGCTGATAGAAGCCAGAAATCGGTATCAGGAATCTTTCTTAATTTCTCTTCAAATTATTCATTGAGGCAGGCTAACTGATTTTTATCCCAGAGCTCACAGTGCCTCCAGTCTAACCAGCCATCTCTCTGAAGAAACTCTTAGAGGCAGGATTGCCACATTAGCCATGTATTATCCCTGGTCTAGGAATCTAAAATCAAGACATCATCCCGGGGAGAAGTGCTTCACACACTGATCCATTTCCTCAGCCTATAATTTTTTTTTACATAAAAATTTATGATTTTCAATATTACATAAAAAGTACGTATTAAATAGAATATTTTACATGCACTCAATGTTAAGAGTAATGATATAAATAGCTAATGACTACTGCACCTCGATGTCCCTCCATTAACCTGAGATACATTTCTGTTGAGGATATCATTCCTGAGTGTCATGAATTATCTATTTTTGAAAACTTCTCTTTCAGTCCTTTTATGTCACTAAACCCAGAGAAATAGCAGGACACAATCGGAAGGGGAAAGTCCATTCACTTACCTACAACTGGTATGTGCTTGAATAATACTTGCTGTGTCAATTCTATCACAACTATTGGTATTACACTTTAATTTATTCAACACATACATATCATTTGTATTAAAATCCAGTATGCACAAAGAAAAATCTTATATAATCTCTCCTCTCCTCTGGTCTCTTATCTGTTTATTCATCATCTATCTGTGTATTTCTTTCTGTATCAGAAGGATTTTAATACTTAATCTGGAAATGTTTACAGCTCAAAGCTAAAATTTCCAAATTATAATCTATTGGTAGATTTTGGAAAATCATTAAAAGAAAACATGTTACTCTTGTTTTAAATATTTTAAATTGATTTTTTTCTGGTAAAAGTCTAAATATTCTGCAATTCAATGGGACAGTGGAGAGACTGGCTAGATTCATGCTGCCCATGCACTCCCTTCACTGCACCGCAGTGCCCTTCACTGCCCTGAGACCTACTAGGTCTCTCAGCTTATAGATTTAACTGTGTGAACTACTCTGTATTCAGAAGACTAGGAGTGTGGAAATATGATCCAGTGCAAGACAGGCTGGAATGAAGGATCATTTGGTAAAGTGCTCACTGTGCAAACATGACCTAAGTTTCATTCCATAAACACCATAGCCAAAATGCAGGTGAGATAGTGCAAACCTACAATATCAGTGCTCAGAAGGAGATGGGGCACACCTGGGACTTCCTCTCTGGACAGTCTATACACACACACACACACACACAGAGAGAGAGAGAGAGAGAGAGAGAGAGAGAGAGAGAGAGAGAGAGAGAGAGAGAGAGAGAGANACACACACACACAGAGAGAGAGAGAGAGAGAGAGACAGAGAGAGACAGAGAGAGACAGAGAGAGACAGAGACAGAGACAGAGAGAGAGACAGAGAGAGAGACAGAGAGAGAGAGATCATTATGTGACTGTAGGCAGCATTCTCCACTCTGAACTTCCAAGTACCACAATACATTTTTAGTTGGAATGTGAATGCTAATGATCCCCAACAAAACAAAAGTCAAAACAGCGAATTGTTTAGTCTGCGGTGTGGCCCTTGTGTTTCCACTTCCCCCAGTCCTGTGTCTTAACATCTGTCCTCTTGAAAACACTACATTGATCCAATTACATGAACTGTTGTTTTGTTTAAATAAATGTGCTATAATCCTGATTAAATTGTCATGTGGGAGATTTTATAATAATAATTATATGCAGTTCTCATTAGAGCCAGGGAGAATCTAAATCATGTTTAATAATCTTAAGCTTGGAGTTAGTCACACTCATTTACATTGGAACTTGGGGCTGAGTAAGGGTGATCTTTCATGCTCTAGATGTAAGGTGGCTTTTACTGCTGATTGGCTTACGTAGTCAGTAGTGAAGGGTTTGTCTTCATGATCTTTGGCTAGTGGCCTCTCATCCCTCCTTTTCCTTGCTCTGATAAGCTTCCACTTCATGCCTGTGTAGCTCTATCCATGTTCCAATAATCCAATTTAATTAGCAGGAACCACCAAAAGATGGAGCTTCCCAAACTCCAGTTTCAGAGGAATTTTTTCCTGAAATGGAACAACTTTGGAAATGATCTGAGCTTTTGGCTTGGCAAATGTGTGCTGTCTTAGGGCAGCTAGAGGGTCTGTAGGATCTCAAATTCTCAGGCAACTAATTCCTCTTATTGGTTTATTCCTTCCATAGACTTTCTGTAATCTGGTGTGTGAACTCCCCATGATGGATTCTCCATATATCTACATATGTTTATGTACCTGTCTTGCCTGTAGTGTTTGTGAATGCCAAAGCCTCTTCTTTTTTAAAAAATTATTTTATTAGATATTTTCTTCATTTACATTTCAAATTCTATCCTGAATGTCTGCTATACCCTCCCCCCTGCCCTGATCCCTTCCCACTCACTCCCACTTCTTGGCCCTGGTGTTCCCCTCTATGGGGTATATAAAGTTTGCAAGACCAAGAGGCTTCTCTTCCCAATGATGGCTGAGAACACCATCTTCAGCTACATATACAGCTAGAGACATGAGCTCTGGGGGTACTGGTTAGTTCATATTGTTGTTCCACCTATAGGGTTGCAGACTCCTGCAGCTCCTTGGGTACTTTCTCTAGCTCCTCCATTGGGGGTTCTGTGTTCCATCCAATAGCTGACTGTGAGCAGGTACTGGCATAGCCTCACAAGAGGCCACTATATCAGGATCCCTTCAGCAGAATCTTTCTGGCATGTGCAATAGTGTCTTGGTTTGGTGGCTGATGATGGGATGGATCCCTGGGTGGGGTAGTCTCTGGATAGTCCATTCTTTCATCTCAGCTCCAAACTTTGTCCCTGTTACTCCTTTTATGGGCATTTTGTTCCCTATTCTAAGGAGGAATAAAGTATCCACATGTTGGTCTTCATTCTTTTTGGTTTTCTTGTGTTTTGCAAATTGTACCTTGGGTATTCTAAGTTTCTGGGCTAATATCCACTTATCAGTGAGTGCATATCTAGTGACTTCTTTTGTGATTGGGTTACCTCACTAAGGATGATATCCTCCAGATATATCCATTTGNCNAAGAANTTCATAAATTCATTGTTTTTAATAGCTGAGTAGTACTCCATTGTGTAAATGTACCACATTTTCTGTATCCATTCCTCTATTGAGGGACATTTGGGTTCTTTCCAGCTTCTGCCCATTATAAATAAAGTTGCTATGAACATAGTGGAGCATGTGTCCTTATTACCAGTTGGAACATCTTCTGGGTATATGCCCAGAAGAGGTATTGCTGAATCTTCCAGTAGCACTATGTCCAATTTTCTGAGGAACTGACATACTGATTTCCAGAGTGGTTGTACAAGCTTGCAATCCCACCAGCAATGGAGAAGTGTTCCTCTTTCTCCACATCCTCACCAACATCTGTCATCATGTGATTCTTCTATTTACAGTGATATTAATTGCCTTTCCATTTGCTATAACAAAATATCTAACAATAGAACCCTAAGGAAGGATTGGTTTGTTTTGGTTTATAGTTTTAAGAAATGTCTATCAGGTATAGCATCAGAAGCAGGAGGCAGCTGGATGCATCCATTATTGGGAGCCAGATAATGGTGAATGCTGGTGCTCAGCTGGTTTCTACTTTTAATTCAGTCTGGGGTCCAAGCCAGGAAAGGTGCTGCCTGCAAATAGTGTAGGTCTTCTAACCTCAAGTAACCCAATCCAGGTACTCTCCTACAGGTACTCTTATAGACTTGTCTCTTCCATGATTCTGTATATCCTATTTAATTGTAGATATGGAAGAATACCTGCATGAAATTGGCCTGAGAGAACAGGGGATGTTGGGTCAATATTGCACTTTTAACACTCCTCCCTTGTGAATTCAAAGCCCACAAAGAAATGCCTTACTCACTTTCATAGTCAAGAACACATGTTCTCTACCTGTCTCCCTCGAACTCTCCAATAGAGCACACTTAATTTTGTAAATTATTCCTCACGTATCTACTTTTATCCAAATAATTCATTCTAAATCTATACAACAACCACTGAGGACACATGTCCACTACATCCTAACGTCCTCACTGTAAAGTTCAAGTGTTTATGTAACAGGTAAAAACTGTTGCTTCTAACTAGAAGGCAGAGTTATCTCTGATATGTTTCCACATGAGACTATATTCTTGACTCAGTAGAGGTTAAAAGATGTGTCGAGGGGTAGGGATATGTTCTACAACACCATGGTAGGCAAGAATTCTACTGTTGGTTCCAAGTCAGTCTTTCCAAAGTTCTGTTAACACTTCACTTTCCAATTTACTTTGGTAATTTCAATGTCACTTATCTTTGGAAGTTTTCAAGTACAAAACTATTTTAAAATAAATTCCCACTTTTCTCAGTACTGAATAAAATTACCAAAACAAAACCATGTATTTTTGTCACATTTTTCCCAAAGGCATAAAGAGAAAATAGCAGACTTTATATGAAGAAAATCTTTCATTACCACACATTTTCTCTCAAAGTCTGACACTCTCTGGAGAACAGATAGTCCCTTATGTCTCCAGTTAGGGTGTTCTCAGGAATCATATATAGACAGGAACCTCAGGACATAACTATAATCTGATGCTTTGAGCTGAAGTCCTTCTAGAACTCCAGAAGACCACCCCATTTATTTGCTCGTTGCTGATACCTAAAATTTGGGGTTTTTTTAAAGGAAAAATAAATCAAAACAAAAACAAAAACAGAAAACCCACCAACAATGAAAAGGAATACCTCAAATGGTACAAGGCTAAACCAGGGAATTAAAACACATGTATTTAAAAAAAATTATAGGGAGGGATCAAGAAAAGCATTTAAAATTATTTAGCAATTTAAAAGAAGTTAAAAGAATTTTTAAAATCCAAGGAAGATGATTCTATGCTACTCTATTTCTAATTTTAATGTTTGTTGTGCTTGCTTTTATCTAGATATGTGATCAGAATACATTACCGCCTTGATGTAGTAGTGACAGAACACTAACTATATAAAACTGGTTATGAGGATTTGGATCTGAATCTGTGAACAGCTGAATGTGTGTGTGTGTGTGTGTGTGTGTGTGTGTGTGTGTGTGTTAATGTATATCCAAAGTGAGTTTACACTTGTTGCTTTGTGTGTATATATGCATTCATGTGCCTTTATAGTTTTGTGCATGTGTGGAGTTTATATGACAATGTTGGTAGTCATTTGGGACACCATTCAACTTGTTTTTTGAGATAGGCTCTATCATTGTTCTGAAATCATCAAGTAGGTCAGTCCCAGGGATCTGCCGGTCTTGTCTCATTAGTACTAACATGACAAATGCACACCTCCATGTCATGCCTGCCTTTGGTTAACACTAATTCTAGAGAAGTGTGCAAAGCCCGACCAGGAGGCATCCATGTCTCAAAGTCCAATACATGGCTCCAGCAAAGCCAAGTAGAAGAATTACTTGTGTGCTAAACTTTAGATAAAGAAAAGACAGAAATAAGTGGTGGGAAATAAATGAAATCTGAGGATGAGTACAGGAGTCATTTGAGGCATGCAGCATGGAGACAGTTTGAAAGGAACCCAATTTCAGAGCTGGCCTTATATTTCTTCAGTTTTCTTCTTGCCTTCTAGAATGGCGTGAGGTTCATTTCTGTTCCAGGCACTGACATGTCCTTGGCTTTCCTCTGAGGTCATTGCCTTGGAAGAAGGCCAGTATGGTTTGACTTGTTCATTTGGCATGATTTAGTACCTGAGTGAACCTTCCAATATTAGCCTTGCCAATATTAGCATTGTGTGCAGACGCTTCTCGAATGAGTGGCGCCCAGGGATGTCAGTGAGATGGCACCATTAAATCACACAGCAGTGTCCTCTGACATTGTGGGAAAACCAAGTTAGGGTTCTGTAGCTCTGAATGTCCATTGCCCAGTAACTGGTGGAGTTCTTCTTAGGAGTCTGTGAGGTCAAACTTCACCCTGATAGGATGTTTCACCCTGAATGCAAGGTCAGGGCAGGGATTAACACTGATCAGAGTGAACTCTGTAGTCTTTTACACAGCATTAGACTGGCCTTCAGGTCTCTATGGTGAAGGGTGATGAGAGATACAGAAACAGAGGATAAAGGATTGGTAAGAGGAGGTTAGGACTGGGAGAAGCAAGTATAGGATATGGTCATTGAGATAGATAATTATGGATAACAGACAATCAGAAAGCCCATGTTCATAGACTCCAATTTGTGTCCCTTCCTGTTACGTGACATTGTATCAGTTACCCTGATCTACCTGAGCAGTAGAGTTGTGACGCTTCAATGTAATACACAGTGGGTGCTTATAGCCCCAGCCTGATCCATCAGCCAGTTGAGAAGCCTCTTGACTTCCATGACCATCTCCTTTGTGCCATCAGAAAGTTTGATATTTTTATTCCCAAACTGCTAAGAACTACTATAATCATACCCCCCCTAGCTGTCACTCAGACAGAAAGGAGCACATTGCTTTTCTAAACAGCAAAGAGTTACAGCAGGAATATAAAAGGTTGCTTCAATTGGCTACATTCAGGTGTCCTGGTGGCTTTTTGTGTGAATTATTTTCCCCTGCTCACTGGTCTGACAAGTGCATCTCCTTGAGCAAGGACAGATGAAAACCTGAAGAGTAGTTTCTGCTAGCCACTGAATACACAGATCAGGGTATTCAACTGACTCTCAGCAGTGTCCTTGTATTGTTTTCTATCCTGCAGAGTCGCTATGGCAGAGCCTCAGCATGCACCTAGTCTAAGCTGTTCTGTGGATAAGAAACCAGTGAGTGTCGTGTAAGAACAGATGCTGGGTAGGACAAAAGAACTCTGAATAATGGGCTGGGCTATGCAGTACAAAGAGCCCTCCCACCTAGTTCACTCTGCTAGCTAGAATGGCTCTTAGCAACTGAGCTATGCACATAGTTGCAATCTCTTTGTCTCAGAATCTCAACCTTCCACAGTTCAGATGATAGAAATGAATTATTTCTCAAGGAGTAGTGTCTGCTAGAGCTAAGAGGAAGGTCTCCTTGTCATGATGATCTTAAGGTGAAAGTTAAGCTTTTGTAGGATGGATGGAAAATATTGAGATAGAATTCTCTGAAGAAATGATACAGAAAGTTTTTCTGTCAGCCAAATTTGGCTATGTTATTTTATTTAATTTATTTTATTTATTTATTTATTTTTGTTTTTTTCGAAACAGGGTTTCTCTGTATAGTCCTGGCTGTCCTGGAACTCACTTTGTAGACCAGGCTGGCCTCAACCTCAGAAATCCACCTGCCTCTGCCTCCCTAGTGCTGGGATTGAAGGCTTGTGCCACCACACCCAGCGTTTTACTTTACTTCTCAACAATAGCAACATTGTGACTCCCTCCCTCACTTAAGCCAAAGCTAGAGTCTCTTTTGGTCAACTTTGCAGTCCAAAGCTCTGTCCAGATTTCTTGTGATGGATGTCAAAGCCAGGGTTAAGGAGAGTCTCAGAGTTTCCAGTGCCTGCTACACAAGAAACAAGTGCTTGATTCCTAGGAAATAAGTAACAGTGAAGCAGGCATGCATCTCCATTGGAATCCCAGCTCTGCAGTTACCTTTGAGATACCCCAACTGTAACAGCAACTACTGAGTTAAGATGAGGGACCTTACATGAGAGCAAGCTTCAGTCCTTAACCAGATACTTCTGACCCTCACCTGGGGAGAGTGTCCAGTGTCCAGTGTTAATGTGTACCTGTATTTGTCCTGTGGTCAGGTTCACAGGGGACTGTAAATTAAATCATGTGAGGGCAGCAATCATACTATGCTGACACCATTCCTTTGGCATGGGGCACTGAAGTCTAAGGGGAGAATTGAACAGACTGCAAACATGTGAACATGCATGCGTTCATTTCTCTCCTCTGTAAGTAGGATATGATTAGTTGTTTGAAGTTCTTTCCCTTACTGCCCCATAATAAAAGCCTATGACCTGAAATTATAAGATGAATTAAGCCTGTATATCCCCTAAGTTTCTTTAAAGGGTATTTTATTACAGTATCCAAAATGACACTACTACACACCACTCAAGTGAATAAGTTGTAGAAAGATGAAGAAGCATGACACTAACCTTGGGCCTTTGCATGCTTGTACACACATATGTACCTTCAAACACATGTGACCACACATGTGTAAAAGGATGCTTAATAAACTCACATTTAGTTTTGAAGAAAACCTGTTCGTGTCCCATGCCTTTCAATTACACTAAAATGCTTCAAGTTCTAGAAGTATGTAGATCTTTAATTTTCTTTATCAGAATTTGACAAATATATTTTCATTTGCTTTGTATCTTTTAAATTTTCTACATCCTACAGCATAGACTTTTAAAGGGTATATAGAGGAAAGCAACATTTATGAAGATAAAAAACAGTAATTTGGACATTACTACTGATTTTCCCTTCTGCCCTGTTTGTTTGAGAAAGTTATTAATTTTTAAGAACCCATAAAATACTTTCATATTTGTTTCTTAAGAAATGACTTTTAAGTTTAGTCTTTCTTAATATATGCTTGAGTATCTTTCATATAAATACACCATGGGCATAAATGTGTATATATATATATATATATATATATATATATATATATATATATATATATATATGATGTTATACACATTTATTGTATATGTATAAATGTACATACATACCACATAAATAGATTCATCACTCAAGCATATGTGATTAAAGTCTTTTATATTTATAATTATGTAAATTGATATTTTTCAACTCAGCCTGTATTGTAATATGTCCCCTATGGTCTTAACTATTCTCAGAATGTTTGCACTGCTGAGGTAAAAGGTAAATGTATCATCAACTAACTTGGCTACTAAGATGTAAGAATCACATTAGCCCAGGAATCTAAAACCAGCCTGGGCCACACAGGAGGCTTTATCTCAAAGCAACTTTCTTATTCTTTAAAATAATTTTGTTATTAAATTTATAATAATAAAAACCTCCCTGGTTTAACCAATTCTGAGAGTGAAAATTATATACCTCTAAGATAGCTAGCTAATTCCTTCAATCCTCCATTTCCTATTCTCTTTCTCCTCAATAGTTTCATGTGCACCTCTCCCCTGCCCATATACCTGGCCTCTAGGCATAGCACATACTGCCATATGCTAGGCTAGTTCTCTCAAAGCCCAACAAATGCTAATGGCATGAGAACAGTGCCCTTGTTCTGAATACCATTATTAGGAGACATGAAATAACTGTGTAGGGACAGAAACTGTGCTTCAATCTCCATGGTGAAATGACTCCTTGGGTAGGATGTTCAGTGATTCAGAAAAGGCTTCCTTCACACCAAGCAACTCTCAAGTATTTTTTTTCTTCCACAAATCAGCTACCAAGATTTCTGTTAGAAAGTATGTTGAGAAAAGTGGGGCTCTGAAATCAAGCAGGGCTCAATCAATTCTGCCTCAATTACCTGAATGACATGCATTATTTCTGGCTTTGACTTTTGGTTAAATTTAAGGACATTTCTGATTAAGCTGGTGCTAGAGAAGGACAGACATATAAATGTATGAATAATTACTGGCTTGTACTGCACACTGTATCTGTCTGTGTGCACACATGTGTATTCATGTATATGGGTACAGGTGTACACATGAACATATCACAGAGTACATGGAAAAGACAATTCCTGTGTTAGTCATTACCATCTACTTTGCCTGAGACAAGGTCTCTTTTTCCTTGCAGTGTGACCCAAGCTAGCCTGCCCATAAGCTTCTAGGGATCTTCCTGACTTCACTTCACATCTCCATCTAGAAGTCCTAGGATTGTACATATTCACCATCCATTCTAGTTTTCAGTGGATTTTCGAGATTTGAACTCAGGATCTCATGTGTACATTGCATATACTTTATCCCGTGAGACAGCACTAACCAGTGTAGTGGGTGATTTTAATTAATGTTAATTCTGTGTCATGTACAGATTCCCCGAGATGCTTGGACCAGACACATGCCATGTAACTGCTAGTCCTCCCTCCTTTCCTCCTTTCCTGCTTCCCTCCTTCTTTCAGTCCCTTCCTCCTTCCATGTCCAGAGAAGCTATCAGAAAGTACACATGTAAAATGAGTTCTGCATTCCTGCAGTCTCACACTATTCCTGCTATCTGGGCTGCTTTTGTGTTTGTTTTGCTGCTTTAGTTTTGTTCTGTTTGTTTTGCTGTGTTTATGCTTGACAGTTTACTTCCTGTATATCTTCTCCAGGATCCATTCCTCTCACCACCTGTGCTGCTGAAGATGCTAAACAACTAGCTTTCTTCATTGTTGTTTCTCTTTCTACTAAACACATTGTGTGCGTGTGTGAAATTTAACACCACCACCCAATCCAGGCATCTGCTAGGCTGTAAAATCAATTTTTAGTATAACTTACTATCTGGTTTCTCCCTTTTTCTTTACATTTGTTTATTTGGATGTCACCCTTGGCGTATGTGAGTGTATGCACATGTCAAGTCATATATGTGAACATCATAGAGCTCAATTCTCTCCTTCTAACATGTGTCTAAACAGCAAGCATCCGTATCTGTAGAGCAATCTCATGTCCTCCCTACCTTTTTCTGATAATTTGAGCACTGTGTTGCAATGGATCTTATCCTTCTCTTGAGATATAATTCATTTATTCAAATGGACTGAGCATTCTGGGGTTAGTCTAGCAGATCTGACCACCGGCAATAATGGCCTAGCCCTTGTTTGTACAGGTCTCTGCCTTCCCACTGGCAACCTGAAGAATTGTCTTCCCCTTACAGATCCCTTATCAGATAAAAATGGGGGATAACATTTGAAATGTAAATAAGAAAATGTCTAATTAAAAAAAAAAGAGAGAGAGAGAGAGTGAGAGAGAAAACAGAGGCTGTAGTTTCAATGAAGGAGAGAATTTGGGGGAAATCCCAGATGAATTATCATTGGAGATTTACTACGGGGCATCGCATCAGTGAGGATCTTAAGCATAGAGGTCAGCAGAAGAGGCAGTCATAGAAAGGATAGGTGAGTTTTAGCTTCTGGGGAAGAGGAGGGCTTCATGAATTTACGATATATATGTACAGAATTTTGGTGTCTCTCAAGGTATATGTCAAAATTAAGAGTCACATGCAAATATTTCAACATTTCTCAGAGTGTAGTTTGAAACAAGATTAAAGTTAAAGAAATTTGGGGTTGGAAGATGCCACAGCAGTTAAGCATTTACTGTTAAGAGCATGAGAAACAGAATTGAGATCCCCAGAACCAAAGTGGTTGGATATGGTGACCCACCTATAAATTCAGCTGGAGAAGACAGAGTGAGAAGTTATCTGGAGCAAACTGGGCTAGTGAGACCAGCAGTGTTGGTGAGCTCTGGATTCAACTGAGAGAACTGTCTCAATGAATAAGATGGAAGTGAAAATGAATTCTCAACTTCAACCTCTAGGCCTCTGCATTCCATCACATGCTCAAGCAAGCATTTACATCTCTACACCATGTACACATGAAGAAGACAGAAAAGAGAAAAATGCTTAGTAAGTAAAGATGTGACTTGGATTTATGAAGGGAATTGTTTAGCATTAGTCGAAAGGATAGATAGATGCTCAAAGTTACACACTATTTGGACAAGAAGTAGCTATTATTTTTAATAGCTTTTGACATCTTTGTTGGTGATGTCTGTATCACAACATGGAGCATCTCAGTAACTTGGGATCATCAGATTTCTCCAGAGTTCCCTGACTTGGGGAGCAGGTCATGGTGGGACAATGGACCATTATCCTCTCCTATACCTCATGTCTGCCTTGTATAACTCTCAGACTTCCCATGTCCTTCTTCCAATTCCTTCCTTCCTTCCTTCCTTCCTT
>NC_034594.1:90801208-90811443 GCF_900095145.1 Mus pahari
TCCTTGTTCCTTCCTTCCTTCCTTCCTTCCTTCCTTCCTTCCTTCCTTCCTTCCTTCCTTCCTCTCTCTCTCTTCCTTCCTCCCCCTCTCTTCTCTCTCTCTCTTTCTTTCTTTCTTTCTTTCTTTCTTTCTTTCTTTCTTTCTTTCTTTCTTTCTTTCTTTCTTTTTTCTTTCTTCCTGTCTTTCTTCCTTTATCTCCGTTCAGATTTATTTATTGATCTTATGTATATGAGAATACTATTTTTATGCATACCATTGAAAGATATTAGATCCCATACAGATGGTTGTGAGCCACTATCTAATTGCTGGAATTTGAACTTAGAACCTCTGGAAGAGTAGACAGTGCTCTTAACTAAGCCATCTGTCTAGCCCCTGCAATGTTTTTCTAACGTGTGTCAACATGAGCACAATATGGGAGTGAATGGCTGTTCTGTGTCTGACACAGTAATTTTAGTTATCCATTTAACCTCACAGTCTTAGAGTGTGGTTCTAACAGTTAATTAGTTAATCTGTTTTGACTCCCAGTGGGTCAAAAGAGCATTGAGTCTGCCCAAAAGCTCTCTGTATTTGCAAATGAAAGACACATGCCAGCTCTTTTAATATGCTTTGACTAGCTCAATGGTTGGACATTTCTAATCCTCCCTGTGGCTTGCATACATTTCACTCAGGTATTTCTGTCTTAGTACCTACTAAGCCTGTATTTTATCTTGGCGGCCTTGCTATGTTCTTGGCAACTCCCCACCCCCATACAGGGCCTCATTCCCTTTCCATATATATTGTAGGATGCTTTCTCTCCTGCAGCTCTTAGATCTGATCCTTCTCCCTCCAAGTCATAGCAAATCGCCCCCTCCTTTCCTCTCTCTCAGACTTTTGCCCAAGCAATCTAAAATACTGCCTGTCTCCTTGCCCAGCCCTTGGCTGTATGGCAATTCTTTATTATCAATCAAAGGCAGCTGGGAGCAGGGTCTCTCAGGTCTGCAGCATTGCTTTTGGGAGTTCTAATAAGACAAAGCACTAGAACCAATTCCCAACATGTGGTAAGTATTAGTTCGCTTGTAATCTTCTAAGATTATTAAATCCTCCATGTTCTCAGTATCTCAAAGGTAGTGTTCAGATTCAAATTTGGATTTGAAGTTTATGTTGCTGTGATTGTTCTGACAGTATGTTAGAGTTTGATTTTCCTTTTTCCTTTTTTTTTTTCTTTTGTATATTTGTTTGGGTTATAGTCATGGGTATTTGTTGTTGAACATGTTTGTTTTCACTGATATTATAGGAAAACTTTTAAGATTCTTATATTTCTAGGTTTTAGACTCTTGTCCATTTGTTTATGATCACAGGATTGATGTCACTGGGAATAGATGCCAGTAACACTTATGGAATAATAACACAATCCTGTGAGCTATGTATCTGTCAGTACTTGTCCTGCAATGTATGTTGAAGTTAGAGCTGAGGAGGGGAATCTTTGGGTAAATACTTGCCTTTCAATTCCTTAGACTTGCATTTGAACAGGAGAATCAACATCAAAAACCCAGGCATGCATATGAATCCCAGGACTGGTAGGACAGAGCCAGGGTGAACCCAGGGTCTTTTAGTTACTCATACCCATGCTTTTGGGTGAGTTCTAACCTTGAGAAACTTTTTCTCAAAATGAAGTGAGGGCATAGGTGAAGGCTCACTGGGTGGTAACATTTGCTGTTGGAGACTGACAACCTGAGTTGCTGAGAAGAAACCAACATGAAGATGGAAGAAGAGAGCACATTCCAAGTGTTATCTCCTTATCTCTACAGTCCCTTCATGTACATCATGGCACATAGACGTAGCACCTACCTTCTGCACACACACACCCAGACACACACGCACACGCACACATACATACACACGAAATTAATTTGGAGTTCCTGTCACAACCAGATAATCACAGGTCCTCACACTGGGTTTTTAAGCATCTGAGCCTACATTCTATTTCTTTCATCACATGAAATTCAGACTGTTCAAAACAGATAAGTGCTACCTGCCAAAATGGATTGATTGCTTTTTCTCCCTGAAAAGATAAACACACACTCACACACACACACACACACACACACACACACACACACACACATGGGGGGGGGCGGGGAGAAAGAGAGAGAGAGAACAATGAATTTAAAACACTTTTTAGAGCTCACACATTATTGTTGAATTCCACAAGCCAAAGAGCAATCATCCTTCAAGTTCTTTACTTTAGTGAGATGAAATGCTGTTCTGAAATCTGAACATGGTAGAAGCAGGATTCCATTTCAACCAAAGACAAATGCACTCTTTCCAACTATTAAAATCCAGTGCCTATGGCTTCTCCAGGGTTAATAGGAGTTTGATGTGTTCCTGATAGGTTTGACATAAAGCTAGCCCCATGCCTATGCTGGTGGCCATACATCTGCTGGTTTCTGCTCTCTTAGAATAAAGCTATTTCATAATATACATTCACTATTTCCAAAAAAAAAAAAAGATAGGTATGGCTGGTTTATAAAAAGAAACCTATGAGACTTTTATTTCCTTTGTACCAGTATGACTTGGGTGGTTCTAATGGTTATAAATCTAAAGGAATAAAGTATTTGGCTTCTGGTTTCCTTCTTCAACAGTTAATTTCATGAAAGAATATTTTTGAAGCTTACAAACAATGTGTAAATATATGTGATGGTTCTGAACAAGACTTCAAAGGACCTATAGGGCTGAAATGATTCCCAGCACAGAAAATCAATTTCCTGTAAAGAGTAAAGAGGAAAAGATTTGAGGCAAACATCAGATATAATTCTAGAGAGTCTATTTTCTGCTTGTTTTCTGGAAGTCGAGGGCAAATTTTTGAAATAGATACTTTCACTCTAATTGAATTCATGTGTATTTTGTCATTTCCATTGATTATACCAAAGTTTAAATTTTATGAATTGTTTTAGACCTGCTTTTATTCCAATATAAGAAGGAAGGGACAAAAGTGTATAAATCTGTATAATTTGCTTATAAAATAAGAAATTTCTAAATAAGTAGATAAAGTTAAAACTATACATAAATTCAAGATTAATTTTATTGTAACACACCAATACTCACTCCAGTAATTAATGGAATTCATTTGAAGAATGATGATACTGAACTGAGAAGATGGTTTAAGATAAAGTGTTTGCTGCGCAAATATGAGGACTTGTGTGAGAACTGTTAGAGCCGCTGAATCCTGGACACTAAAGTGGACAGCTCTAGTTTCAGGATTCTTCTGGTGAAATTGGAAGTAGACACATCTTAAAGAACAGCTGATTGATATCTGCTGATGGAAAACAACATAGATACCCAGTCTCAAATCATAACTGAAGTGGGGACTGAACAGATTTCTCAGTAATTAAGAATACTTGGTCCTCTTTCCAGAGGCCTTGGATTCAATTCCTAGCATACACATATTGCTCCACAACAATTCTAAGTCCAGCTCCAGAGGATCTAACTCCCTTTTCTGGTCCCCTAAAGAAACAGTCATGCAGGTAGCGCACATAAAAATATACATATAAAACACTCACACATATAAAAATAAAAGTAAAACTATAAAATTATGAAAATCAATGATCAACATTGAATTGTCCATTGAAGACAACCCAAGGTTGTCCATTCACCTTTACATTCGCACAGTTATAAATACATTTACATACAGGTGTGCATACACTCACCTTGAGGCTAGAAAAAATAATTATGGTGCCACTTTGAAATATCTTACATAAAACTTGAAGTGATAAAAGGTTTATGTTGCCTCAGCTCAGGAAACTAAAAGCACCCCTCTTAATGCATCGGTGCCGCAATAACATAAGCTCTACTATGTAAGCCACAGAGGACACGAGAACACTTTCCCTTGCTAGCTCATTTCCTTTCATTGTTCATGCTAGTGGGTCCCTCAGCCACAGTTCTGTAAGTCTTCCTCTGTATTCACCAAGCTCTGGTAAAAAAAACTTTCACAAGGGCGGAGCTCAGTCAGAGATGCCTATGAATGCTATACATATTATTCCATAATGGAATCGAAAATTGCTGTGATGGAATCTAGAACTTGTTAACTACATTGAAAAAACAGAAGACTGGCTTTCCCCCTGTTTTTATGATAATTTACAGTTAGTCCCATGTAAATTGTACATTCATATTTGTACTGCTTTAAATAATGTATCCATTACTTTTTTCATTACAATGAAAATAATTAAAAGCAAGGAAAGAAAGGTTAATTTTGGCTCAGTTTGTCAGCACTCTACGTCATTGACTAGAACACATAGTCGTAAGAGTACAAGGCAGCAGATTGCTTCACATCCAAAGTCAGGCAGTAGAAGGAAGTAGATACTAGTTCCCAGCTTAACTTTTCCTTTTTGTTCTGTCTTGGAACCAGATCACAAAATAACATAGCCAGTTTTTACAATGTGCCTTTCCACTTGAATTAGGTCAATTTAAAAACTCACTTGCAGACATTTCCAGATGTGTTTCTAGATCTTGTTAAACAAAATTGACCTTCATGATTAAGCAATGTAAATAGTAAGATACCTCATTTTGGGAACTCAATCATAATTATGGGATGAATTGAAGTAACATGTATGAAAATCCCATATTCTGGGAACTGTTACAATGACTGTGATGCAAAACTTGATTAATTACAAATCCCTTCTCTTGGACATAATCAAGCAGCTATAGATAAGTGAGATAGATAAGTGAGGAACTGCTTGCCTTTCAAGCAAGAGCTCCTGAGCATAATTCCCCATATCTATGCAAAAATACCAATATGTAGGAGTATGCAATTACAATCCCTGAATTGAGGAGGTGAAAAAAGGTAGATAGTTGGGACTATCAAGCAGAACTTACTGTACTCTCATCATGCCTAGAACTGAATGTTTCCCTTTTCAATTTCAGTGTTTGTATCCTCTGCTTCTTAAGATATCTCCTATATTTTCCTATATTTTCATTCTGTGCCATATGAAGTATTTGATCTAACAAACATGTCAAACAGGAAAACACCCCTGTCTCCCTGACAAGAATTCTTCAGGTTGGACTTTGACCTGTCCTATGACAGTAGTTGAACAAGTCACTTCCTTTGATGTCTGATGTTAATCCCTGGTGAGTTAATAAGCCAGTGTATCCCAGGTGTGCAGCATGGGCTTCTGGGAGGAGATAATCAGATTACTGATGCCTATTTGAAGTCTAACTTGCTCTGTGTGTTTATGGCAGGATTGCTTATGCAGTTCAAAAGAGTACAGACTTACTTAACAAACTGAGCAAAATTGCCAGTTTCACACTTGGATCTTAATGTAACCAGTATCCTTTCTTAGATATAGGGTATTTTGACTTACAAATTTGGCAGTATGACAGAAAGGCATGTCATGATTCTAAAACATGTTAGGAAGAAAGTCATTTGAACAGCTAAGTATAGTTTAGACTTGAGTTTTGTCAACTTAATTATCTACATTTTAGAGAAAGTAGATTCAGAATTAAGCCTTGCCACATATGAAGAATTCTCAAAATTATTGGACTTGTCAGCTTTCAGTCAGTAGATTTTCAATTTCTCCCACAAAAAGTTAGAGGAGTGTTTTTATTTCCTGTTTGGCAGAGAATTGCTGTTTATAAAGCTGAATATATCTTCTTCACATTCTCCTCAAAATAGTGATGTGTATGTGTGTGTGTGTGTTCATATATATGCACTCATGCACGCACCGGAGGTTCGCATTTTATTTGTATCTTAGAAATTATTTTTCTTAATTTTGTTATTTAGAGACAGCTCTCTGTGGTTTTGGCACTTGCACAGCAGGCTGGACTGGCTGGCCAGAAAGTCCCAACTATCTACCTTTTTTCACCTCCTCAATTCAGGGATTGTAATTGCATACTCCTACATATTGGTATTTTTGCATAGATATGGGGAATTATGCTCAGGAGCTCTTGTTTGCAAGGCGAGCAGTTCCTCACTTATCTATCTCCTCAGGTCTGCCCATGTCTTTAGTTTAGATGAATACACCTTCACTTCCCCCTCAACTCTCCTTTGAATCAGAAATGCATTTCTTCCATTTTTCCCATCCCAGCCAAATTATTCTACTCTGGCATTCACAAATCTTTCATTTTTGCATTTTCCCTCTCTTAAAACTTCCGGATACAGTATTTGTTCCTCAACAGAAAATAGCAAGGACCACATCTCTCAACATAGACCTGTTTACATTTTACTTGTTCCTTTTTGTACTTGGTGCCACTGCTTCACTATTGGTGATAGCAACACTTTAATCCAGTCTACCTGGTACATTGGGATGATAAATACTTTTTATGGTGTGCAATTCCTATGCTACACCACAGTGATTGGCACAGCACATATATTCCAATAAAAAAGATTATAATTGTGTATAAGGCTGATAGTAAATGACTGTTAATGCTTAGCTGTAAAGCAAACATTTATAACAACTTCTTCTTCCAAGTCTCAGGGATTAAGTATGGAGAGAAATTCTGTAAAATATTGCCCTCTAGATATTACAATACTGTTGCACACAGAAAATCTCAGTGGCTATAACACTTGCACAACTTCAATGAAATTAAAATTCCAGCATGCAGTGATAAGGGAATACATTGATCCTACCCAAACTTAGGAGATATGATGAGTTCTTGGTGAGAAGAGTCAGTTTTTTTCAGTTATGGAACCTGAAAGGTTCCCTGTGTAGCACATGGGCAGCACTAACTGGACTCAACGGTAAATGCATAGTTAAGAAACGGCATGAAGTTGGGAGGAAGATATGATTGGTGCACTAGAGGAGATTTCTACATGGGGTTGAGGGGTAGGTATGTTCAAGATACATTACACCAATACATAGAGATAATTTCAGAAGATGTCACACTGGGTGAGACTATGAAGTGTTGGCAAGGTGCCAAAAAAAGGTTTAATGAAGAACAGACAACAATATGGATCAAAAGGTACTCACAGGACTCACAAACATGTTCAGGGACTTCAAACAGAGTGGCTATACCATACACACACTGAATTTTCATATCTGAGAAGTAAATCCTGGAACACAAGCAGGATACTTGCCACAATGACTGTAAATGTCCTTGCTGGATTTGAGAAGTTTGTGTTTTAAAGAGTTGAGAGTGGGGCTAAAGAGATGGCTCATCAGTTATAGGCACATACTGCACTTGCATAGGTACAAAGTATGATGGCTGCCATAACCTAAATCTCATGGCTCACAACTACCAGTGACTGCATCTTCAGGGTAGCCAATGCTCTCTTGAGACCTCTGAGAGTACTACAGTCATGTTCACAAAACAATATTTAGGAACACACATGTACAAATAATTTAAAAAATAAAAATAACCAGGCATGGTAACACAAACCTTTAACTCCAACACTCAAGGGGCAGAGGCAGGCGAAAATGTAAATGTTCAAGGCTAGTCTGAACTACAAAGGGAGTTCCTTGACAGCCAGGGGTACATGTGACCATTTCTCAAAAGAAAAAAAAAAAAAGATGAAAATGAAACATTTGAATGAACCTTAACTGAAATAAAAGAAATAAGATTAGCCACCTAGCCACTTAGAATAAGATGTTCATATAAAATACAGTTAAATTTCAGATAAATAAGTGGTGCTCATTTTAAGAATAATCCTTATTTAAACGTTTTCTGGGGACAATACATACTACAAAATGAAATATTTGTTGCTACTCTGAAATTCAATTTTCAATAGGGTTCATACATGTTTATGCTTTAAAATCTCCCCGCTTCATTCCGTTGGCACTGTACAGGATGAATTGAAGAACAAAGACCAATTTGAGGGATGAGGTGTTAACATGCAGACACACATGTGCTGAGGTCGGTGTTCAGGAATTGAATTATTTTGTTGCCAGGACACAAAGAGATTAAAACCTGCAGAGAAAGGCTATCTTTAGGTCTTGTTCGGAAGTCAGCAGATATTTTAGGATGAATAGGTGGTGTTAGTGTTTCAGGGCTCTAGCCCTAGTTATATGATGGAGACATCTGTCCCTCTGATAAGTCGGTGCATATCTGCCTGTCTGCTCTACAAACTGTGGTATAAATAGTTTTGAGAGAGTGCCTAGGACACAAGGGCTCAGTGGTTCTATTGTATCTCGGGCCCAAGCTATCAAACACACACAAATGTAGTGCCTCTGTTGTTATTTCAATATTTCCAAGTCTTCACATGAATAGTATTTCAATCGCTTTATGTCAAAGGACATTAATGTTTAAATCAAAATATCAGAGAAGGAAATTGGTAAAATGAAGTACTCTGATTTCTTTCCCCTAATAATATGCTCTTTATTATTGTAATGCCATCAAAAGCTATGCATTTCCTAGCAGAAGTCCCACTGCCCAAACTTCACTCTTCAGCTATTCATTGTCAGCATAACTCAGTCTGGGGTGTGGCTCATTTCTCAGAGTTTGCTCAGCTTATCTTTTGTTTTCACACTAAATTGAAAATTACAAGAGGAGGGAGTGAGGAAGAAAGCTCTATGTACTCTTCCTGGGCATTGAGCATAGAATATTCGATTAACAGATTAGCATTGACAGCTAGGAAATAGGACAAGAATCTAGGTTCATGTGGCACCTTATACACTTTGGAACACCCCCCCCCCCGGCCCCATTTTTTTGTGCCTTGAGGAACCATATGGAAGTGTTATTACGCAAGCAAAACAAACTCAAAACTGTAGAACCAGGACTCTTTGGAGGATGCTAGGTTCAGCCTATTGATAGTACAGAAAAGAACATGAACCACACTAAAGAGATATAATTTTAACATTGCTTGATTAGATAAAAGGTGTCAACTAACAGTAAGTCACATACCATTTTAAGAACAAGGACTAAGTGGATTCTCTTGGGTCTGAGATCTAAGGTCTCAAACATGCACCATCTCCGAGAGATGGGTCAGAATACTAAGAGCACTACCTACTCTTGCAAAGGACTGAAGTTCAGATCCCAAGACCCATGTCAGGTGGATCACAACTGTAACCTTGGCTCCAGGGGATCTTTTGCCCACCACTGGCCTCTGAGGGCATCTGTGTATGCATGAAATACCTTCACACACACACACACACACACACACACACACACACACACACACACACACACACACACACACTAAAATGAAAATAAAAATACATTTTTACATATTCTTTTCTCATACCATTCATTGCAATAGAAGTTTCTCCTTTCTCTTCTCTTTCTAGTATCTTGCTCCCCCCCACATCTACTGCTTCTCTATTTCCCTTTAGAAAAGATCAGGCTTCCCAGGGATATCAACCAAGCACAACATAACAAATCCTCATAGAAAGGCTGGAGGAGGCAACCCATTAAGAGGAAAAGGCTCCCTAGAGTAGACAAAAGAGTCAGGAACACCTTTACTCATAAGACTAGGAATTCTACAAAACCCCCAAGCTAAGCAATCGTATCATACATGTAGAGGACCTAGTCCAGACCAGTGCAGTCTCCATTATTGCCACTTCAGTCTCTGAGCACCTGAGTCCTGGTTAGTTGATTTGGTGGGCTGTGTTCTCTTGACCCTTCTGGCTCCTACAATTCTTCCTCCTCCTTTTCTGTGGGGAATCCTAAGCTCTTTCTAATGTTTGGCTCTGAGTCTCTGTATCTGCTTCCATCTTTGCTATGTAATGCTTCTCTGATAACATTTGGGCTAGCCACCAATCCATGAATAAAGCAGAATAGCAAAATATCTTCAGGTTCATTTCTTTTTCCTTTTCTTTTCTTTTCTTTTCTTTTCTTTTCTTTTCTTTTCTTTTCTTTTCTTTTCTTTTCTTTTCTTTTCTATTCTTTTCCTTTCTCCTCCTTTCCTTTCTCTCTCTCTCTCTTTCTTTCTTTCTTTCTTTCTTTCTTTCTTTCTTTCTTTCTTTCTTTCTTTCCTTCCTTCCTTCCTTCCTTCCTTCCTTCCTTCCTTCCTCCTTTTTTTCTTTCTTTCTTTCTTCCTTTCTTTCTTTCTTTCCCCAGTCTTATTCGATTCTACCTTAGGTCTCTGTGCTTTTTGGGTTCCAGTTGCTGGCATTCCAGGCAGAGTCCATCATAGACTCTGTGGCATGGACTTTAAGTTAGATTAGTAATTGGTTGGCCATTCCCACAAATTCTGGGCCACCATTGGCACAGCCTATCTTGCAGGATGGTCAGGTTGTAGATCAAGGGTTTCATGTTTTGACTGGTGTCATCTATGTATGTGTGTGTGTGTGTGTGTGTGTGTGTGTGTGTGTGTGTGTGTGTGTATG
>NC_034594.1:90811526-90818072 GCF_900095145.1 Mus pahari
TATATATATATATAGAGAGAGAGAGAGAGAGAGAGAGAGAACACCACAAATTGTGTGTTTATGCTACTATTTTCGATCACTGTAATCCTTCTAACATATATATATATATATATATATATAAATTTTATCCCTATCTGCCTTCCCATGACGCCATTCTCAGTGATTGGCTCCTTTTTGGATCTTTTGAATTCAGTGTTCCACAGCTATTGTCTAGGTTCTGTACTATGTTAGGAAAAATTGTATAAGTGCAGTCTTTCAACTTTGCTTAACTTGCTCAACATTATGAGTAGTGCACTATATTCATGAATACATTCAATATAAATCCCACTGTATGGTAGTATTAGGCATCTTATATATTCTTCTAAATAAAATGTGTACTAAATCTGTTCTGTATGTTTTGACTGTTAAGTCAACTATACTACATAGTTCAGTGTTATTTTTAGAAGCAGATAATCTACCCTTTTATCTGCGTTTCTATACTTATAAAATGTAAACAAGATACTCATTCAAGATTAAATATGTCAAAACTTCAAAAGTAATTCTTTATGAAAGCTGATCAACCTAAACATAAATTTTATATACCCATACATATGTAGGAGCATGATTTCTGTATATATATATATATATATATATATATATATATATATATATATGTTCATGTATATGATTATGTGCACATGTGCATTAACAGAGGATCACCATGGGTAGTGTTTTCTCAGATTCTTTATACCTTGTTTATTAAGATAGTTTTGTTTGGTTGGTTGGTTTAGTTTGGTTTTTTGGTTTGTTTTTGTTGATGTTGTTTTGGTTTTTTGTTTGTTTGTTTGTTTGTTTTGTTTTGTTTTTGAGACTGGCTTTAAACATGTTGGTAAGTCTGTCTGGGCAACATGCCCAGGGAAATGCTTTTCTCTGTCTCTCCAGCATTGAGCTTACAAGCGTCTACTCTCAAGCCTGGATACCCTTATGTGGGTTTTCAGGACTGGGTTCTGGTCTAGGTGCTTTCAAGGCCTGAACTTTTCTAATCAAGTCATTTTCTCAATCTGTGAGGGTGCAAATATAGTTGTAAGCTCGTTGCTTGGTGGCATTTATGCTGGACATGTATACATGCACATTATTAATCAGTCTCCATCTTCAGCAATGAGTAAGTGCATGATCACATTGAGTATTTTCTATTAAATTCATTACCAAAATGTTCTAATAGACTTGTCTGCCTGCTAGCTATGTTAAACTTTATTGGTAAGATGATATTTTCAATTTTCATGAAGTACCTTCTACATTTTCATTTGTCACAAGTGAATCTGACAAGTCAGATAAAGTTTACATGCTTATGGTACCTCTGGGGTACTCAACCATTTCCTTCTTTTTCCTGCCTCATTCAACTGTAGAACAATTGTTCCATCATTTAACTAATGAGAACACAACACACAACTCATGTGTAGTACACTCTTGGGTTATTTCTCTTCCCCCCTGATAGAAGTGTCCATTCACTTCAAGACAAACACTGTCTTTGAAGGAGGAGAAGGAAGATGTGTCAGGGAAGAGTTTAGGTTCTTACAGTTAGGAGGTAAAAAGTAGATACAAAATAATGAAAGCATTGGATGAACTATAAGTCAGTGAGTAACAAGCTCACTATATAAACATAAAGACTTAAGATTAAATTTCCTGGCAAAACAGTTTTGGGGGCCTGCATCTATAATCCCAGCACTCTTACAAAGAGATGGGAAACAGAGGTAGCTGATTTCCTGGAAGCTCCATGGCCAACTCTCCTGTACTGAAATGAAATCCCTTTTCAAATAAGGTGAAAGGTTGGGTTGACACTTGAGGCTGGCCTCTGACCTTCACACATACCGTGGTATGTATTAAGATACATTCTCACACACAAACATACACAACTATACATGTACATCATCTTTATAAACAGAGGAACATTGACACAGTGTTAAAAGGAAAGGGATGAGTCGTCCAGATCTCAGCAGGACACTTTCATGTCCTTCATCCCTGCTTTCCCTTACTCAGTGAATCAGGGCCCATAAAAAAGAGGCAGAACCTAGCAAAGGAGAAGCAGGGGAGAACTTTAAGAAAAGTAGTTCTTATATGTTGCTAGCTGCTTGCATTACATCACACATTGTGTCTTTATGCTACTATTTTTGATCAGTGTTATCCTTAAAGTATACCTATAATGGATAAAAAGCAGCATTTCTTAGCTACCTGCTCAGAAAGCATGTTTCAAAGCAATGGGCCCTTAAAGCAGAGGAGTCAGAACTTTTTTTCTGATCTCAAAGCTTAGATTTACAACATTCAATCAGCACTTCCATTTTGGAAAACAGAGGCTCAGAAAAAAGTCAGTGATTTCAACAGAAGCTGGTAAGGAAGACGACAATAATAAATCAACACCTCTGGGAGTTCATTAGAACCCATGTGTCACAGTTATGAAGAAGTGAACAGCTGGTGGTAGCCTGCTGAGCACCAGTAAGATGAACTTGGGATGTGAAGGATGGTGTAAATTAAGTAGAGTTAGCTTTCTACCTTAGTATGTCTCAAATATAAACTGGTGAGCAGTCCTCACAGTAAATTCCATAGGTATCTCAGGGTCTCCTATATTTATTCATGTCCATAGCTTTTATCAAGGCTTCTGACCTGAAATATGTTCACAGATGACTGAAAACTAATTACTCAGTTAGACTAGGTTGTGTGTGATGGCTACTTTATGTCACTTGATAAAGGCTAGTATTATCAGGAGATGAGAAAACTAATTGAGAAAATTCTTTCATAAAATTGTGTTTTAGGCAACCCTGGAGGATATTTCTTAATTCATGACTTATGGGAGGATAGTTTGTCTTATTTTGGGAGGAACCAATTCTGTACTGGTAGTCCGATGTTCTATAAGAAAGTAGGCTGAGATAGCCATTAGGAATAAGCCAGTAAGTATGACTCCTTACGGTCTATGCCACAGCTTCTGCCTTCTAGCTCTGTCCTATTTGAGTTCCTGTCCTGATTTCCCTCAATGATAAACAAGGAATGTGGAAGCGTACGCCAAATAATCCCTTTTCTTCCCTTCTTGTTTTGGTCATTGTGTTTCATCACAGCAAGAGTAACCCAAGACACCCTACATCAAATTTGGCTTCCCTTCCTAGTTTGTATGTAACTAAAGTTATTTGAAGAAGGAGCCTGATTTTTATTCACAATCTGAAATAAGGTTAAATGCAAATAATTCAGGAAGCCTGGCACATTGTCTGAGCAGCTGGAAGAGTAAATAATCAATGGAAGACCATCCTCAAAGGTGATGGCATAATAGAGAACAAAGAATGTCATGGAGATGCAATCAATGGGTGGGTATGGGCATAGAGAAGAAAATCAAGTAGAGACAAATACAAGGAACTGGCCACAACATACTCTGCAACTGAAGAGACTTTAAACACGGGGAGAATGAGTGGGAGTTTTTGGAGATGATAAAGAGGCACAGAAACATTTCTGACATTTATTTATTTATTTATTTATTTATTTATTTATTTATTTATTTAGCAGTAAGGGAGTCTATATCAGAGTCTCACCCAGATTAGACAAGTATTTTGCTACAGAATCATTATTAGCACAGTGTGTGTGTGTGTGTGTGTGTGTGTGTGTGTGTGTGTGTGTTTGTTGTACTAATTCTGTGTCAGTGTGTACATGTGGGTGCTATTGTATTGTGAACATGTGTGTGTAAACACTTTACCACTGAGTCATCATCTTTTAAGTCATTATTCTTTTTTGTCTTATATTTATTTATTTATTTATATTTTACACTTCAGATTTTATTCTTCCCCTTTTACCCTGTGACGATTGATTCCACACTCCATACCTCCTCCCAACCCCACCCCTATCTCCATGAGGATGTCCCCACCCCAACCCCCATCCCACCAGACCTTTAAACTCCCTGGAGACTCCAGTCTCTTATTAGGTGCATCACTCTGACTGAACCTGGACCCAGTAGTCCTGTACTGTATATGTGTCAGGGACCTCATATCAGGTGGTGTATACTGCCTGGTTGGTGGTCCAGTGTTAGAGAGATCTTGGGGGTCCAGGTTAATTGATACTGCTGGTGCTCCTTCAGGTTTGCCATCCTCGTCTAGCTTTTCCCTAATTCAACCAGAGGGGTCAGCTGCTTCTGTCCACTGGTTGGGTGCAAATATCTGCATCTTACTCTTTCAGCTGCTTGTTGGACTTCCAGCGTATAATCACGATAGGTCCCTTTTTGTGAGTGCACCATAGCCTCAGTAATAGTGTCATTCCTTGGGACCTCAAGTTGAGCTGGATCCCACTTTGGGCCTGAAGCTGGACCGTTTTCTCAGGCTCCTCTCCATTTCCATCCCTGCAGTTCTTTCAGACAGGAACAATTATGGATCAGAATTTTGTCTGGGATGGCAACCCTCTCTCTCACTTGATGCCCTCTCTTCCTGCTGGAGGTGGGCTTTATAAGTTCCCGGTTCTTACTGTTGGGAATTTCATCTAAGGTCCCTCCATTTGAGTTCTGAGGGTCTCTTATCTCCCAGGTCTCTGGTGCATTCTGGAAGGTCCCACAATCTCCTACCTCCCAAGGTTGCCTGTTTCCATTCTTTCTGCTGGCCCTCAGGGCTTCAGTNCTTTTCCCTCACCAATACCAGATCAGGTTCCCCTCTTTCCCCCACCCCTTATCACTTTCCCTCCCTGGTTCCTATCTCCCTTCCCACTTGTGATTGCTTTCTTCTCCCTCCCAAGTGATACTGAGGCATCCTCACTTGGGCCCTCCAGCTTCTTGACCCTTTTAAGTCCTGTGGACTGTATCTTGGGTATTCTGTCTTTTTTTTTTTTCCTAATATCTACTTATTAGTGAGTACACACCATGCATGTCATTTTGGGTCTGAGTTACCTAACTCAGGATGATACTTTCTGCAAAACTCAAGAAGTCCTTTCTTTCTTTCTTTCTTTCTTTCTTTCTTTCTTTCTTTCTTTCTTTCTTTCTTTCTTTCTTATTATTTTCTTTATTTACATTTATTTTTTTACTCTTTTTTAATTATTATTATTTTCTTTATTTACATTTCAAATGCTATCCCGAAAGTTCCCTTTACCCCCCGCCCCTGCTCCCCTACCCACCCACTCCCACTATTTGGCCCAGGCCTTCCCTTGTGCTGGGTCATATAGAGTTTGCAAGTCCAAGGGGCCTCTATTCCCAGTGATGGCTGATTAGGCCATCTTCTGCTACTTATCTGAGCTTGTGTCTCTAAGAAGTCCTTTTTCTTAATAGCCATTCGGTAAATGAGCCACATTTTCTTTATCCATTATTCTGTCATGAGACATCTGGCTTGTTTCCACCTTCCAGATATCACAAATAAGGCCACTATGAACATAGTGGAACATGTGCCCCTGTGGCATGATGGGGCATCTTTTGGGTATTGCTGGGTCTTCACGTAGATACATTTTCAATTTTCTGAGGAACCTCCAGATTGATTTCCAGAGTGATTTTACCAGTTTGCAATCCCTCCAACAATTGAGGAGAATTCCTTTCTCGACAACATGTGTTGTCACTTGAGGTTTTGATCTTAGCCATTCTGATTGGTGTAAGGTGGAATCTCAGGGTTGTTTTGATTTCCATTTCTCTGATCATTAAGGACTTGGAACATTTCTTTTAGTGCTTCCCAGATATTTGAGATTCCTCCGTTGTGAATTCTCAATTTAGTTTTATACACCATTTTTTGATTGGGTTCTTTGGTTTTTTTTGTTTTGTTTACTTTTCTTTTTGTATTTGTTTTTTGGGTTGTTTTCTTTTTTTTTTTTTGGTGATTAGCTTCTTGAATTCCTTATGTATTTTGAATATTATGTAATTATTCTGTCTCTTCTATTAGATTCAGTTTATTTGGTTTTATGTTGAGGTCTTTGATCCACTTGGAATTGAGCTTTGTCCAAGGTGACAAATATGGGTCTATTTTCATTTTTCTACATACATACAGCCAGTTAGACCAGCACCATTTATTGAAGATGCTTTCTTTTTTCTATTGTATAGATCTGGCATCTTTGTCAAAGATCACGTGCCTGTATGTATATGGTTTTATTTCTGTGTCTTCAAATATATTCCATTGATCAATGTGTCTGTTCCTGTACCAATACCATGAATTTTTTATCACTATTGCTCTGTAGTAAATTTTGAGATCAGGGATGGTGATTCACCCAGCCATTCTTTTATTGTTAAGAATTGTTTTCTATATTCTAGGATATTTTTTTGTGTGTTTCCAGATGAATTTGCAAATTGCTCTTTTCATATCTTTGAATAATTGAGTTGGGATTTTGATGGGGATTGCATTGAATCTGAAGATTACCTTTGGTAGGGTGGACATTTTTACTATATTAATTCATTATTCTTAATTTTTTTCTTAATCTTCAAGAAACAACCATTTAAGTGTCTTCTGCTTTTGTTATGTTAGAAATATAGAGGAAGTAATACAAATGCTTTGACCTTATAGAGTTTATATCATAATAGAAACAGTTTACAGAGAGAGAGAGAGAGAGAGAGAGAGAGAGAGAGAGAGAGAGAGA
>NC_034594.1:90818135-90828165 GCF_900095145.1 Mus pahari
AGAGAGAGAGAGAGAGAGAGAGAGAGAGAGAGAGAGAGAGAGAGAGAGAGAAACACACAACCTACATGTGGGCTTTCTTAGCTTAAGTGTCTACAGAAGCCAAGGCTGATTCTTCTTGAAACTTGTATGGTCCTCATGTAGCTATGCTGAAGTTTCACTCCCCTTACTTCTAGTGAAATGTTAATTATCTCTGTTCCCACATTTGGCTTCCTGGGTATCAATTTTTCCTTAAAGTTTGCTGAGAATATGTCAATGTGTTTATGTGTTTATGTTTGCAGTATTTTTAGGCAGGATTTTGCCTCAAATTACCCAGGCAAGCCTTGAATTCACAACCCTCCCACTTTGGCCTCCCAAGTCTCTGTTACTGTGGACATATGCTCCCATGTCTGACAGAAGTGAAAGATTCATAGGACATCATAGAAGTGATATATTTTAACATAACTGCCAAGGAGGACTATAAATGGGTACTCATAATTCAAATAATTTCACCAAGCCAGTTAATACCATAATCAACCAAGGAAAACAGTCTCTGATTTACAACATCTTTTGTTTTACATTTTTTCTAAAATAGAGCATCCAGTGGCCTTCAGTTTAAAATTCACAAAGTCACAGACACCAGTTTGCTGAGGGATTCCAAAGCACCTTGCCATGTGTTGGGATTGCTGTTCTGACGTGGAGAAGATAATTTGTACATGTCAATTACAAGGGGATGCAGTGTTGGAGAAGGGGCTTCCTTCCAGTTTTGTGTTTCCTCGCTGTAGCACAAAGAAAAGCAGCCAGTGCCTATGAGCACTTTCTCATAACTCTCTCCTGACTTCTTCAAGTAAGACTTTCACTTCTACTCAACTTCATCTCTGGAGAACTGAGGGGGAATCAAATTTTCTATGGCTAGTTGTGGAGAGCAAAATTAAATCTTCTCTCCAGTTAGAAAAGTAGAGATAAAATCTACATGCCTGAGTTAAATGTATTAGTTTTCACTTGTTTTGCAAGACTATTTTTTGATAATACTCTTTTGGATGGGATTTACCTCTCTTTGCCTCACAATGCATATGCTATTAAAAACCACATTGCTATGGCAGTCTGAATAGTAATACAGTATGTGTCATTATTAGTATAACAGGCAGCAATGATATGTATGAGCAAATTTCTAGGGTATTCAGCAGGGATGTACAAAAGCAAGGATTGTTTCATGAGTCAAATGTAATGATGGGTGAAGGAGTCCAGGGAAAAGCGTCAGTCAGTACTGCAGCTGTCATAGAATCAAAAGGACTGGAGGTAGAGCTCATGGCCAAAAATAAAAAATAAAAAATAAAATAAAACTAACATGACAGTATGAATCTATAGTTCTTGCTCTGAGGAGAGGCAGAGACAATATGGTCCCTGGAACTTGCTACGAGACTGCCTAGCTCCATGTTCAGTGAGAGATTCTGTCTCAGTAAAATAGAGTGAAAAACTGTTAAAAAGGACATATGAGTTGGCCTCTGGCCTCTAAATTCATCTTCACAAGGATAGATTCACACACATGAACACATATTCAAACATACACAGCACAAACACACAGACACACACATGTGTACAAATCTTATGAGGGATGCATGTATGAACAATATCTAGCAATGAGTAACTTCACACATGCTCTTGAAGGTATAGCTGGGAATACAAGATGGCCATCCAAAATACTTATGGGATCAAGTGTCCTATTTTAAAAGCAAATAGTCTGTAAGCTTAAAAATAATTCATTCCAAGATTAGCCATGAATAAAAGCTATTTGTCCCAAGAACAACACAGCTCAGTCAATAGAATCTTGGTTTTACCAGAGAAATACAAATGGAATTTGCTCCCAGTGTTTACTTCTCTCAACCGGTCTCTTCATATTTACTGAGTTAGAGACCTGTGGATACCTGTGCAACCAACAAGGCCATTCCTAATGAGAGATACACCACCACCAACAGGAGTTATCAGTAGGTTACATATACCTATAGATATTTTATGATAAGCATTTTCTCCAACTGTCTTCATCTGAGTAGACTGTTAACTGTTATATCATATTTTCTAACACTGTACTTTTTGGTAAAATATTCTGTGCTTAGCATTGTATGGTGGTTCATGCCTTTAATTGCAACACTCAGGAGATGAAGGCAGGTGTATATCTGAGTTTGAGGCCAGCCTGGTCTACAGAGTGAGTTCCAGAACACCCATGGCTATTCAGAAAAAAACCCGGTCTTAAGAAACAAAAAGCAAGCAAACAAGCAAATAAACAAACAAATATTCAATGTTTTGCTCATTGCTATTAGAAAATATCTAACAAAAGCACTTAAGGAAGCAGCATTTCTTGTATCTCACATTTTGAAGGCACTGCCCAACTTGGTGGATAAGGTATGGGACTAGGAACATGGTACAGCTGCTCAAGCGGCATCCACAATCAGGAAGCGAATGTAGATGTATGCTCATGCTCAACTAAGTTGCTTCTTTGCCTTCAGTCCAGAATCTTTGTCCATTCAAGATGCTGCCCACATTTAGAGTAAGTCTTCCCACTGCAACGAATACAGTCTAGACGTGTGAAGGAGCTTTTAAGTCCTGTCAGCTTGACAATAGTGGCCATCAAGAAATGACTCTAGCTGCTTTAGTGTGCACTCTGAATAATTCATCTTCTTACTGCCAGTCCAACATTCATGTACAGAGTTTATTGGAAACTGGGTTAGTTTAAAACACATTTATGCATTTTAGTGGCTAGTGTCTTACTTTTGCCTGTATCTTCAAATGTGTTTAAGAATAGATCCAAATGGGTATCTATACTTTCTGACTAAAGTCTCATTAATATTTGAGCTGGTACAACCACTCTGGAAATCACTTTGATGGTTACTCAGAACAAATGCTACACTATGTTCATAGCACTCTTATTTATAAAATCAAGGAGCTGGAAAAACTCATCTCTCCCTGAACAGAGAAATGGATACAGAAAATGTGGTACATTTATAAAATGGAGCACTACTCAGCTATTAAAATCAATGAATTTATGAAATTCTTAGGCAAATGGATGGATCTGGAGGATTTCATCCTGAGTGAGGTAACCTGATCACAATAGAGCACACATGATATGCACTCACTGATAAGTGGATATTAGCCAGAATCTCAGAATTCCCAAGATACAAGTCACAAACCACATGAAACTCAAGAAGAAAAACCGAAGTCTGGACACTTTGGTCCTTCTGAAAAGGGGGTACAAAATACCCATGGATGGAGTTACAGAGACAAAGTATGGAGCAGGACTAAAGGAATGGCCATCCAGAGACTGCTCTGCCTGGGGATCCATCCCATAAACAACCACCAAACCCAGATACTTTTGTGGGTGCCAACAAGTGCTTGCTGACAGAAGCCTGTTATAGCTGTATCCTGAAAGGATCTACCAGGGCCTGATGAATACAGAGGGGGATCCTCACAGCCTACTATTGGACTGAGCACAGGGTCCCCAGTGAAGGAGCTAGAGAATGGACCAAGGACCTGAAGTCTTAGCAGCCCTATAGAAGGGACAACAATATGAACTAACTAGTACCCCCAGTACTCCCAGGGACTAAATCACCAACCAAAGAAAACACATGGTGGGACTCAGGCTCCAGTTGCATATGTAGCAGAGGATGGTCTACTCTGTCATCAGTGGGAGGAGAGGCCTTTGGTCCTGTGAAGGCTCTATGCCCCATTGTAGGGGTATGACAGGGCCAGGAACTGAGTATGGGTAAATTGGTGAGCAAGGTGATGGGGGAGGGGATAAGGAGTTTTCAGATGGGAAACCAGGAAAGGGAACAACATTTGAAATGTAAATAAAGTAAATATTATATATATATATATATATATATATATATATATATATATATATATCCCAATAGGTATCTATATTTTCTGACTAAAGTCTCATAAATATTTGAGCTGGTACAACCACTCTGGAAATCAGTTTGACTGTTCCTCAGAAAACTGAACATAGTACAACCTGAGCTCCCAGAAATAACACACTTTGGCATATACCCAGAAGATGCTTCAACATGTAATAAGGATGCATGCTCCACTATATTCATAGCAGCCTTATTTATAATATCCAGAAGCTTAAAAGAATTCAGATGTCCCTCAACAGAGGGATGAATAGGGATGAATACAGAAAATGTGGTACATTTACACAATGGAGTCCTACTCAGCTATTAAAAACAATGAATTTATGAAATGCTTAGACAAATGGATGGATCTGGAGGATGTCATCCTGAGTGAGGTAATCCAATCACAATAGAACACACATGAAATGCACTCATGGATAAGTGGATGTAAGCCCAGAAGCTCAGAATACCCAAGATACAAGTCACAAACCACATGAAACTCAAGAAGGACAAAGACCAAAGTGTGGATACTTTGATCCTTCTTAGAAGGGGAACAAAATAACCATAGAAGAAGTTACAGAGACAAAGAGTGGAGCAAAACTGAAGGAATGACCATCCAGAGACTGACCAAACTGGAGATTCATCCCATATACAATCACCAAACCCAGACACTATTGTGGATGCCAACAAGTGCTTGCTGTCAGGAGCCTGATATAGCTGTATCCTGAGAGGCTCTGCAAGTGCCTGACAAATACAGAAGTGGATGCTCAGAGCCATCCACTGGACTGAGCACATGGTCCCCAAAAAAAAGCTAGAAAAAGGACCCAAGGAGCTGAAGATATTTGCAACCCCATAGGAGGAAGAACAATATGAGCTAACCAATATCCCCAGAGTTCCCTGGGACTAAACCACCAACCAAAGAAATCACATGGTGTGACTCATGGCTCCAGCTGCATATGTAGCAGAGGATGGCCTAGTCGATCATCAATGGGAGGAGAGTCCATGGTCCTGTGAAAGCTCTATGACCCAGTGTAGAGGAATTCCAGGGCCAGGAAGCAGGAGTGGGTGTGTTAGTGAACAGGGGAAGAAGGGAGGGGATAAGGGGTTTTTGAAGGGGAAACCAGGAAAGCTGATGACATTTGAAATGTAAATAAATAAAATATCTAATAAGTAAAAAGAAAAAAAAGAAAAATCAAAAATTTGTGGGAAAGACTCTCATAGGCTCAAAGGGTTTGTTTTATGTGTAGTGAAATCCTGCAGAAAGGGGGCTAGCTTGACTTATGGCTTAGGCATGTGTGTGAGGTGAGGACTCTTCTTGGCCTTTCTACAGCCATCATATTCATATATTTAATTGTGTCCTTAAATACAGTATTAATGTTTTTTTTTTCTTTTCTGTAAATGTGGAAAATTTCTTCAGAAGCCAGTACCCTGAGCATGCATATGGATGTTGACTTAAATAGCTATCCTGTGAAATTGTTAATGCGGATGTAATTTCATTCAAGTGGGAATAAGGGTTCCTTCCTTTGGTGTGTTGCTCCTATGTGTTTTTAGGCTCTGGGGGTAAATCATTGGTGGGAGAGTAGACTTTCCTGCCTTGCTAAAAATCTAGATAGGTCAATATAGTACTTTTTTTTCTTTTAAATTTTCTTAATACTACTGGAGAGAGTGCACTTACCATGGCACCCATGTCCCAAACATGGTCATTGTCAAGTTGATTCTGTCCTTTAAGTTTTCTGTTGATCCCAGGTATTGAAGTAAAGTTTTCAAGTTTACATGGCAAGCTCCTTTATCGCCATTTCACCAACCAAAGACAGAATCCTCAATAGTAAACATCACTTAAAACTGCAATAACTGTACCTGAACATTATTTTCAAGTTACAAAAAAGAATAAACACAGATTCCCTTTTTATTGAAAGAGGAAATAATAGCTCTATAAATACAAAATCATCCAATTTTTTTCTTTACTTATGTAATGAACACCTTCAAATTTTTATAATTAAAAAAACAAATAACAATTATTTAGTTAGTATTTAAATTAAAAGTATTTCCCAAAAAATGTATTGAGAACCACACATTTGAATATATCCAGTTGAATACAGTAGACATTTTGCTAAGGTCAACATATTTTTGGGAGGGGAGAGCAGAGTCAAAATTAGGCATAGAATTATTTTACATATTTTCTGTACATGTGCATTTTCATGTGTGTGAGTACATGTGTATGTATATGTGTACTTGCACAAATGTGCAAGTGTATGGTGAGTCTAGAAATCAACCTTGGTTAATGTTCTCTGGGTTTCAATCACCTTGATTTTTGACACTGTCTCAATTTGATCAGTCTGGTCTGTCAAGAAGACCCAGGGGCTTACAAGAAGCAAATCAGCACATCATCAGTGCTAAGATCATATTCCTGTGCCACAAAACAGAGCATTTAAAATGTAACAGTGGTCTTATTACTATTTATATATATATTCATATATAATATCATGTATGTGGAGGTCAAAAGACAACCTATGGGAATCAATTTTATTCTTCCAACATATGGGTCCAAGGGATTAAATTCAGGTCCTTCCACTTGGCAGCAATTGGATTTAGCCATTAAATCATTTTGTTTCCCACTTTTATGTTAACTCAAATCATAATGCTTATACCAATGTATTCTGCTAACTGAGGTGTCTCCCTGCTCCTTGTTTCTTTTTCTTATAAAGCTTATATGTTTATAAGCACTAAATGTAAACTTTTACAAAGAAATCATCCTTCCCACATCCAACCTTGGAAGCACTGTTGATATTTTACACATCTTTTCTTTTAAGATACTAATATACTTGTCTTGCTCACTTTACTCTTGGAATGGTAGTAACAGTAAATTTAAATTGTAATGAATTATTTTGAAATAGAATAAACATGACTTCTTTATGGTCTGACAGTCAAATTTCCCACTTGGAATCAAATTGTAATATTGTTATATAAGTAACAGAAGGGAAATTAAAAGCCAAAACAAGAGATAGAAAATTCTGCCCACATTTCATAGTTTCCAAGGGTCTACTGCTTTTGAAGGAAATATTCTTTGAAGGTCCTTAAGATGCTGTTACTGGTGCAAGGGGAGCTTGTGTTCATCTTCGGGTCTTTCAAGAGTCCTGGTGAGTGAGGTAATGCAATTATGATTATTAATGGGAAATAAAATATGAGGTAATTATGAGGTAACAGGATGCCACTTGAGCATTTATCACTCGTTGGACAGGGTCCTAGGTGAGTGTAAAGCACTTCAGCAGCATACCAAGCTGAAGTGATGCATCCTGCCTACATGAATTTACAGCAAAGGTGAGAAGAGATACCTATGTTCTTAAATACAATCACAAAGGTAGGTTTTATGACAGACAACAGGGGCTGTGTAAAGAATGATGCCTAGGAAGGTTGGGACTTCTAAGTTGGGTTGAATTTTCTGAGCAGAATTGCCACAGAGCAAAAGTGAGGTGAAGTTTTTCCTTCCAAAACCCATTCCTTGGTCTCCAGGTCCCTTCACAGGTGGCTTCTCATGCTTCCCAGTCTCATGTGGCACAGAGGTATTTATACAAACTGTTCCTACTACTGTCCCTCACTAGAGTTGTGATGACATATTCTTTTGGCACGGATGGTGGAATTTCAAGAAATGGAGTGGAGGCACAAAATTCCTAGGCCAAGGAGAGAAGGGAGAACTGCTACTCCCTGCAAAGCACCCACACACTGTTCCTTGATGTGACAGAGTGGAAGGAAATGGGATAGAGTCATCAGGCTAAAGAAGTTAGCAAGACCTGAGAAACTAGTCTAAGACTGGAAGTTAAAATTTACTAATATATTCTAACTCATGTTCCTTGAAATGGACCAAGAGAAAACAAGTAGCCTTCACTTAGAGAGATTGTGAAGCATCCTTTCTGCCTCCCTCAAACACTGTAGGCATTTTACACCTTCAGTTTTCACACTGAGGATTGGGGATAAGACCTAGTGACTTGAAGCCTCTGGAAGTCTTTCACTCTGTGGCAGATAACTGCTTTACAGGCCAAGGATCTGACATGGGGTTTTGGGTTCTCTCTATATGTCAGTTTCTCACTGTTGTGACTAGACACCCGGCAGAAGCACCTCTGTGGATGAAGGGTTCATTTGGCACCAGTTTGAGACTACTGGGTACCATGGTGGGAATAGGAGGAAGCTAGCCAGTTTGTCTTGGCAGTTGGGAAGCAGAGACATGAGTGCTGGAAACCAGGTGGTTTTATTATCCCTCATTTACTCCAAGAACCCAGCTTGGGTATCTTCTCCCTCGTCAGTTAACTGTTCAGAAGCATTTTCATAGATATACTAAAAGGTGTGTTTCTAGATCCTGTCAGGTTAGCAGTGAGGGTTAACTACAGTACCACCTCAGGCACTTTTCTTTCTTCTTCGCTTCCACTGGTTTATTTTCTGAGATGTCAGGCCTAAAGAAGAGTGCAGTCAGAACATGTGTGACACATTCCATGCTTGCTCCAGCAACTGCGAGTGCCTGCTTTTCCCTAAGGATTGCTATGTCTCCTGTTCTTGCTTTCTGGTTGGCCCTGTTGTTCTGGCATCCTACCTGCCTCTACACAGGAGTGAAGCCCACTGATTATTATCTACTGTGGTCTGTCAAAACCAAGCTTTTCTCCATCATCCCACAATTTGGAGAGAGCATCTTTACTCTATTCTCAGAGTTGGAAGCATCAGCTGCTGCCCACTGGTACCCTGATGGATACTGATATCTATTATATATTTTGCACTCAATATGTCAGAACAATACTTCAGCATACTCCTCATTTGCCAAGCTTTTATATCCTCTCAGTTGTGGCTATTCCCGTTCACCAGCTGTCAACCTCTAAACCTCAGAGCACATCTTGCTTGTTGCCCACTTCCTCTTGTGAACCACACAGAATTGCTAAGGAAATTACATCAGCACTACTGTCAACATACAGCCAGAAGCTTACTCTGTCTCTTTTCTCCAGAGATTGGACACAAGTTCTAGCTTTGCTTTATACTTTTTGTTGCCCAGATTAGTGTAAATCTGTTTTAGTGGCCTCTTGTTTTCAGTGCCCAGTTTAACCAGTTGTGTGACTGACATCAAACACATTGTGGTAGACCTCCTTCTGGTTCTCAAAAAAATAAAATAAAATGAGGTTCCTGAAGGGGTAAGGAAGTTACATTTCAACCCTCTCACTCTTGGCCACATCAACTAGAGTAGGCTCAAGTACCTCCAGTAATTCCATGCCTGCGTATTCTTTCAAATCATTGAAACCCATCCTGACCGCCCTGTGTAAATGTATCTTATCCCTTGCTGCTTTCGCTACTGATCTTCAACCTTCTCTTTCCATTTTCTGCCTCTCAGTATGAACATTCTCTAGTGTGCATTGTGTTTCACTTCTCTATGTGCTTGTACCAGTTACTTTTCTCATTGTTGTGACAATGAACACACCTCACAACAATTTGAAACACCTCACAAATAGAACTTCAGAAAGCAAAGGTTTATTTTGTCTAACAATATGAGCACACTGTTATAAAAGCGAAGGGGTGGCTATTGAGGCTGCTGGCCATATTGCATTCATAGCAAAGAATCAGAGGTCAGTGCTGATGTTCAACTCACTTCCTACTCTTTACTCATCCTAGGGTCCCAGAATATGGGATGGTGTTGCTTAGATCTAGGATGTGTCCTTTCGCCTCAATCAACCCAGTCTCCTTCATAGGCATGCCATAAGTATGTCCGCTAAGAAATATTACATCTCCTTTAATTAACAGAGCACATTAGCTATTATCCTACAAATTAACAAATGTAAAAGCACTTATAGAAACAGAGACATTGTTATCCAGGTTCAAAGCACATTAGGAACCAAAGTGATGGTAGGGCCATGTTTTTTTCAGAAGTAGTGATGGAGCATACCTCTCCCTTCCTGTTTCTGGTAGTCCTAGACCTTCTGTTACTTGCAGAAGTCTATCATTAATCTTTTCCTCTGCCCTCCCTCATCTGCCTTCTGTGTGTCAGTGTGGTGCAGGGGATGCCATGGTCACATTCCTACAACACCTTACCTTAACTTGACTAAACCTACGTTTATAAATCTACATGGAATGTTTCCAAATGTTCTCTCTCTCTCTCTCTCTCTCTCTCTCTCTCTCTCTCTCTCTCTCTCTCTCTC
>NC_034594.1:90828250-90850322 GCF_900095145.1 Mus pahari
TGTGTGTGTGTGTGTGTGTGTGCATGTGCTCTGTGTGTGTGTGTATGTATGTGTGTTGTATGTATGAGCATATATTCTTATATTTGTGCATTTGTATTTGTAACTCTGTGTATCTAAGCACTAGAAGTCAACATAATCTATTGTCCTCAGTCACATTTAGTCCTATTGGACTTATAGATCATCAATTCAGATAGACCACAATTGTACAGTATCAATTCAGCATGTCATCAAGTCCCAAGAATTCTCTTTTCTCTATATCCTGTGTTGGTATTATTGATGATCAATGCCTGGCCTAAGTTTAATGAAGATACTAGAAATTGAAATCAGGATCTCATGTGTATGTATCAAGAATTTAACACACTGAACAAATGAATTCCCAAGAAATGGATGTGAAGGTAGCACAATTGAACAGTGACATCCAGTTGATAATGTTTAGATCCAGTGTTCAAACTTGGTTTTAAAGGCAAAGTGGGATTTTTTCCTGCTTTTCATTGACATTGTTATGGCTAAGCATGCAGGGCTGTGTGAGAAAAAAAGGGTACTCAATAGACATTTTGTGAATAGAAAAGTCTGAATAACAGTCTATTTTAAGAATTAGTGTGTCATGAAACTCTAGATGTTACCTTGAATTCTCTATCTCAACTTGTGAATTTAAAAAAACAAGTTATGATTTACAAAAAAACACAAAGCTATAGACCCATTAATTTGGCCAATACTACCTCACTGAATACTTAGGGGATCCATGTTATGTTTTCATGATGGCTTTTCCCTATTTCATAGCCTATCCATAAAATTTATATCTGAGAAGTAGCCTCTACCATCTACTGACATACATGTGACACAGCAAGTACACTTGCAATACATAGAGGAGCAGTTTGTGTAACATTTTAACATGATAGTTAATAAGAAAAGTATATGTGTATGAAGTGTGAGGCTTTAAATTCTCAACTTTACCTCTCCAAGTAAAGGGAAATAACCCAAGATGACAAGCCAAATATTCCTATATCAAGGAATTCATCAGAGTAACAGAATTGAAAGTAGGACGAGACTTTTCTCCATTTTTGGCATAATGGAAAAAATTAATATATGGGTCAAAGATGTTATTCACAGTGTCCTAATTCATAAGATATTATTTAGAAACTATGGAAGAATCTTAAAAGCCTTGAATCATGACTGAAAGTACAACCACACCAATAGACAAATGAGCAAGTTATTGAAAGGCATTTCTAGGGAAAAAACTCAAAATGTATCAAAAGCATGTTAAATGGGTTCACTCATACTGAAAATCAATAATGCATATTTAAACAGCAAGAAATTACATGGTATTTATTACCCTTGAGACTAAGCACAAAACTGTGTAAGATCAGGGATATGTATAGGCTGGAAAGACAGCTGACAGAGAGGGGAAAAGACTGAAACTACCTGCCACCTTGAGCAGGGAGTTAAGATGATTTGAAAAGAGATTACCAGTAAAGAACATCCCTCCATGGTTTCTGCATCAGCTCCTGCTTTCTGACCTGCTTGAGTTCCAGTCCTGCATCCTTTGGTGATCAACAGCAGTATGGAAATGTAAGCCGAATAAACCCTTTCCTCCCCAACTTGCTTCTTGGTCATGATGTTTGTGCAGGAATAGAAACCCTGACTAAGACAGAGAGATACAGACTGTCAGATTGATTGACGAACACACACAAATGTACACAAACACACAAACAGAGAAATATGCCCATCAAACAAAGAAACAATCAAAGAAACAAACACATCCAAAAACATAGGCAGACAGATGGATAGTTGGCCAGCCAGCTAGCTAGATGGAAAATCAGACAGACACACAGACATGGACACACAGAAAGACATATGTACTTCAAGCATTCTCTCTCTCTCTCTCTCTCTCTCTCTCTCTCTCTCTTTCTCCAACTAAAGCTTAAAATTAAACAAACAAGCAAACAAATAATAAATAAATAAATAAATAAATAACCTAGTTTGGATCAAGTTATCATTTCTTCTTTGCCTTCTTCTCTATAATTTATTTCAAAATTTAAGTTTTTCAGGCTTAAAAATTAACAATGTGAGGTATAAAATACATATTGGATTTAGATAGATTATCTTTAGTGTCCATCTCTTAAAGTGAACATGACACTTCATAAAAATTGCAGTATACTTTTTCTTGATCAAGAAATAGTGATTTGGAAAATGCACAAGGCAAGAAAAAATTGTCAAGCTATATGTACAATACATTGAAATGCTGAAGATGTTACCTCTGATAATGAGGTAATGTGTACTTGTCTTATGAGAGACCCTGGTACTTGGTTGTGTTTCTTAGGTACCAAACTGCAAAGACAATATTGTCTATATACACTTTCTGCCCTTGTTTTTTTAAGTTTCCTCTAAAAATGAATCTATACCTTCAAAAAGCCAGTGATAAGCAGAATGGTTGGTGGAGTAGTCTGCGTAAATTACAGGAAGCTAGTGTCTCAGACTTCAGATCAGCTCATAAGAACCTACATACTTTCTTTCTGTGTATGCTCATACAAATGCAGGAGCATCCCTGTATAAGTACACACTTAAGTGAGTGTGCAGGTCTACACTGAGTGTGGAAGAACAATTGTCTTCTTAATTCCTCTCACATTCCTTTCCTTAATAAACTCCTAGTTTCATATCCTACATACATACAGATACTTATGTTTAATCAAGATTATAGTGTTTGCCTTCCTGCTTCTAGATTATTCTGTTTACCATGATTATTTCCAGTTCCATCTGTTTTCATGTCAATCACATAATTCCACTTTTCTTCACAACTGTATAAAACTCTCTTGTGAATATAGACCCCAGTTTCTACACCCATTTTTTGGTGGTAAACAATTCATACTGATTCCCAAGTCTTGGTGATTATAAGTAGTGCTATATAAACACAGATATGCAAGTCTATCTCTGGATGCTGGCTTAGATTCCTTGGGGATTTTTCTGGTAGTGTAACTGGATTTTATATTAGCCTTATTATTACCCTTACAAAGGACCTCCATGTTGATTTCCAGTGTGATTCTAACTCTCAATATTACTGCCAGTACTGTGTAAGGGCAACTTCATCATATTCTCATGAGCATCTTTGTTTTCTTCATGATGAATCTTATTAGGATGATACAGACTGTTTATAAACTTTTAATTTGTATTTCCCTGATGACAGAGAATGATAAACCTTTTTTTTCATAGAGTTCACGACTGTCCTGCAATGCACTCTGTGGACCAGGCTGGCCTCAAACTCAGAAATCAGCCTGCCTCTGCACCCCAAGTGCTGGGATTAAGGGTGTGCACCACCACTGTCTGACTTTTAAAAATAGCTATTCATGGATACATTTATTAGTGTGATGATCTGATAGGTTGGTGTGCTTAGTATTTTGAGTTTGTTATAAGGTCAGATTTTAAGAAAGTGCTTTAGTCATCATTAAGGTTTGTTATACATACCTCTGATGATTCATTTTCATATTGAGTAGAGTTAAAATCACAAATGAAACATATCTCTGCAAGTGTCTTTGAGGATATTTACAAAATGATTAACTGAGGAGGGAAGACCCACATTGAGGGTGGCTGGCACTATCCTACAAGGTGGAGTTCTAGACTGAATAAAGAAGAGAAAGATAGCTACCTCCTGGCATTCTGCCTCTGCTTCCTGACATATATCCTGAGATGGACTTCCTCACTCTCATATTCCTGTGTGTCCTCTACTGATATGGTCTGTATCAACAACTGAAGCCAAATAAATCTGTTCTTTTGCAAGTTGCTGCCTGTTTGGCATCTTGTCTTAGTAATAAGATAAGGAACTAATACAATTATCTTCTGTTTTAATTTGCTAAAACTATTTGTCAATAATAGATGATTAAGTATTTTATTGGATATGTAACTTTATCCATTGAACTAATAATCACTATTTTCCTCTTGACTTTTAATTTTATAAATAATAATACATAGATTCTCTGTAAAGCCATTCTTGTTATGTTGACTGAAGATAAATTCTTTCAGATTTCCTTTCCCTTCAGAGACATGTTTCTTTTTCATACAGTTCTCCTCCAGGCACTAATCTTTTAAAAAATGCTTCTTAAAACATTTTGTCATTATTGAAATAAACCTATTTTAAATCCTAATTATTTTGAACTCTATGTTCATCATAATTCATATCATATTTTATTTTGCTTTTTGTCAAATTTTAGTAGGGCACAATATGTGATCTGTGATGTGACTCTCTTGTGGCTCCAGAAAGAACACACCAGGCCAAACAGGTACATGTGAGGGTGAGGGGGGGGGCAGGTTGCACTATTACCAGGATATGATATCATTGGTTTTGGAGGTCTTGATACCAACATACCTTTCTTCCTCTTATAAGGAGAAGAAAAAAAGGGGAGGGGGAAGCCGATGGTGAAAAGGGAATGAGGGTGTTGTGTCTCTTAAGCTGCTTCCTGCTGCCTAGAAGCATTGTCAATTTTGGGGAGTAGCTGACTTCACCACAGGGGTCCACTTGGTAAATATTCACATCAGGTTCCTCCGAGGCGATGATAAGCCTGTAAGAGGACCTGATTAATGGTTGGTTAGAAAATGTTTGTATTTGTCACTGAAGGAATGTAGAAGCAAGATTAATGAGGCAGGGAGCGAATAATAAAACCAGAAGGATGACTAGAAAAGGCATTATGAAAGGGAATATCCTCTTCCATAATGGATTTTCAAAAATCCCAGAACTGGAGATCTCATGTTCCCTGAAGTTCTTTATGTCTGACTTAGCTCCCGGATTTTGTTTCTCACTATTCTGGATTGATTGACATAGAAACTGCATTCTTCTTGGAAGAACAGGCAAAGACCACCTTCTGTAGGTGTCAGGACATCTATCCCCTGTCGGTTCTAAAGCACCACGGCTGCCAAAGAATCGATCTCTTTCTGGATAGTAAGCACAGTTTCAGACATTTCTTGAAGATTGCTTTTAAACTGGGAAGTGAATGTATCATATGGGATCATGGAAGTCATTATCCTTGCAACTCTAGTACCAACACCTATGACTACTACCGTAGTGACCAAGAGTGGCACACCCTGAAAGGCCCTCTTATGTTGGGCAGCTATCATATCTACAACTGGGATTGGCAGGGACTTGTTTCCCTGGAATACTCCCAGTTCAGGGAAAAGAAGAACCAACATGAAAACTCCTGACCAGCTGGAGGGTAGGCAATGATATACTTGAGTGCCACAAAGAATTGATGTGCTCTGTATTGCAGGGCATTTTGGCAGAGATGATATATCAAGGATTATGGTACTATTCCATTCTAGGGAACTTAGTGCTCCTACAGAATGTGTCCTGGAGGTCTTAAAACTGTTTGCCATGCCAAAGAGAGGGATAGAGGTAAGGTATGGAGTCATGGCAACATTGGAGTCAGGGCAGCTTAAAAAAGGTAAGGTAAGGTAACTTGGCAATTTCATCAGAGAGGCTGATGTGAGTTAGTTCCAGGGGTCCGCATAGCCAGCAATCTTTAAAGTGACCAGGCCTGGTGATATTAAGGAGGTTGTATGCTGAGGTCAAGGTCTGAAGCAAAAGGTTCAATGACAAGTTAGTGCTATTTATTAGGGGTGATGTCAAAGAGGTAAGGACCTCAGAGGAGTGTCTGTTTACTTCTACATTTCTAATATCTAGAGGTTGGGCAATCAAGACATATTTTCTCTGGATATAGATAGTACTTATTTGGGAACCAGGTTGATTTTTATGGTGAACTTATCAACAACTCCTGTCTCCTACCTAGAATCCCATGGATCTTGTATGGAGAGAGTCTTTCAGTGTTCCTTGATCCTGAGCCTGAATTACATGAATGTCAGGTGTCCACCAGAGCTGCCATCCTGTTAGCAGCATCACTTCTTCATATACCATGAACCTCTGCTATTGACACCCAGCTTTGCAGTCCCTGGGCTAAACAGGGTCTCTTTCTTTTCTCTGATTCCTGCATTATTCATCCTAAAATAGCTAGTGTTCTACCTAAAGGGTGACTTCCATGTAAACTGGGACTGGAAGAGGCAACCAGGACTGAGATAAATACAAGTAGATCAGTCATCATGATGGGATGAAGCTGTATGAGTTCAGTATTTAAATAGAACTTTAGCGTACCCTGTCCTACTAATCATAAGCTGTATGACATATAGATGGCTCCAGAAGTCTTAGCACAAGCTGACTTTAGGCTGAGAACTATCAAAATCTGAGCTATACATAGGTGATGAGGTCAGCTCCTCTAAATTGAGAGTAAGGTCACCAGCCCAGTAATCATAACCATCAGTACCTAAGCTAAACTTCCCTCAAATAGCTTGTGCTATGCTTGTTGCCAGTGTTTAATAAATGTGATTTTTTTTTTAGCTGATTAAATTTGTCATTTGGCACTCATGCACAAGCTTGTGCACACACACACACACACACACACACACACACACACACACTCCATTGTTTAATCTCATCCCCCAATTCTATTTCTCTCCCATACCTCTCATCCCTTTATTCCCTAGAGATCCTTTTTTTCCCATTTGTGTCCTCTTATATTGTTTTATATCCCATTGTTACTAATCATAACTGCCTGTGGGACCATAAGTTTGAAACTATACTTTGGAGCCTAGTGGACTCACAGTTACCTTACACAGTTGAAGACAAAGCCTGCCTTTTGCTCCCCAAGCATTCATCAGTAGCATGTATTCATTTTATCATGTGGAATCCCCTCTTCTCTCCTTCCACAAATAAGTACTTCTCATGGCACATTGGTGATTATACCATATTATTAGTTATTGTTATTAGTTATTGTTACTAATCTCCCAGTATAGTTCAATTTATTTTTTTATTTAAATCAGCTTAGTTTAACTTTGTAATTTGCCTATTGCTCTCAACTATCTTCCAAGCACCATCTGCATTTGAACCATAAGACCACCAGTATTACCTCTTCTACTGTAATATCATATGTGTTCAACTATTATCCACACTTCACATCCCAAACAGGTCAATATTAATGAATAGGACACTTTTCAAATGGGGACTGATCTCCTCTGTAAGAAATCAGGAGTGGTTGAATGGAACTCTGCTCCAGTGATGTCCTATTACACAAGAGGATTGTGAGGTTGTCATTCTATTTCCAGCACAGACACCTGACTTATTCCTGGCTCGCTGGCCTCTTGCCCTACCACTGCCGTAGAACAGCATGCTCCCTATGCTGAGAGTAGGTTTTTGCTGTGTCACACTGTTCTGTACACTTCTCAGGATAGGGTCTGTAACAACTCTGTGGTTTCCTGATACTGTTCCATCATCCTCTTTTATGACAGAGTCTATCCCTTGCAGTTGTGATTCTTTTCACTCACCAGGTCACACAAAGTCAGCCTCTAACCGTACATCTTAGAAAACATACTGAACAAAATTTGAAAGAAGCTTGCTCTGAATTCAATCTAGCCATTGACAAATTAGATTATGTAACAGAAATCAAAAATAATAAAGTAATGTTGTTTGCCAAGAACAAAATATTTATCTTAGAATGAAAACAAAAGTCAACAACCATCAATAGGACTTCTAGACATGACATGACTTTTACACACATAATCTCACTGCAACTGTATCTAACTGCCCAATACCTATAGAAAATTAAGCCATCATTGGGAAGAGAGGCCCCTTAGTCTTGCAAACTATATATGCCCCATACAGGGGAAAGCGAGGGCCAAGAAGTGGGAGTCGGTGGGTAGGGGAGCAGGGGTGGGGGGGGGGAAGGGTATAGGGAACTTTTGGGATAGCATTTGAAATGTAAATTAAGAAAACATCTAATAAAAAAAAAAAAGAAAAGAAAAGAAAATTAAGCCAGTCAAAATTGCAGCAAAGTTAGTGTGAAGCTCACAAGGCTCCACTCCTATTGGAGGAGATACTTCCACTTGCCATCTCTGAAGAGTAGAGAGTCACTTTCGACTAAGGATACAATTTCAGTCTGTTACTCTTGCTTCACTGATGGCAACTAACCCATGGGCACAAGGGTGGCACTAATTGGACTAGGGTTTACAAACACAATACAAAGTGGATATGAACCTGGGAGAAGTATAGAGAACCACGTTTAGAGGGGAGGGAGTAGTAGATGGATGTGATAATAAATATTGTATAGAACATCCAAATAAAATAAAATAAAATAAAATAATAAAATAAAAGCAATATCAGGATGAAAGCAAAACTAGGCTGTGGTGTGTAATGCAATAAAATGGTAATTTATGACTGGGATTGTGGTATATTCAGGGTCAATCTGAGAAAGAAAGAGATATATTCACACATGGTACTCGGTCCACCAGGCATACTTACCACTGTAGTATTGAGTTCAAGACAGACAACTGGCAGAGACTCACATTGACTATGATTGAAAGTTCCCCAAAAAAGAAAGAAGAGAAGAACAAGAAGAAGAACAACAAGGAGAAGAACAACAAGAAGAGCAAAAAGAATATGAAGAACAAGATGAAGAACAAGAACAACAAGAACAAGAACAACAAGAACAAAAGCACAGCTTCTGCATAATGCATAATGGCCAAGGTAAATCATCATAGTTGTGAGTCTCCTCTGTACTGTTCCTACTGTTATTCCTGACATGTCATAACTAACTTGTTGACCAACCAGAAGATTTTCCCTTTTTACTACTTCTGCAAGACAAAGAGAGCTGATCCAGCATCCGGAGAACTCTCTCCAGAAAGCTGCACCATTGTTGATCCCAGACAGAGAGCTGCATCTCTGCTGACCTTAGCCATAGAGATGCGTGGTTGATAACTCCCAGACAGAGCACTGCATCACTGCTGACCCCAGACAGAGTACTGCATCACCTCTGACTCCAGACAGAAAGCTCCATCACTGCTGACTCCAGATAAAACCATGCATCACTGCTGAACCCAGAAAGAGAAATGTATCATTGTTGACCACAGCCAGAGAGCACTGTGTCACTGGTGAACCCAAGCAGAAAACTGTTTCACTTCTAACCACAGAGTGCAGCATCACTGCTGAATCCAGATAGAGAAATGCATTACTGCTGACTCCACACTGAGCACTGCACCACTGTTGACTCCAGAGAGATACATTACTGTAGGCTCAAGACCCTGTATCTCAGGCCATGATCTTTTCAGTTTTACATGCAATTGTCCACAAGCACACATTTTCAATCTTAATTTTTAATTTTAAACAATTATCAGCATTGAAATTAAGAATTGATCTATAGGCTTTATGCTGGTCAATCAACTGTTTTCCCACTGAGACACATGTCTGTACCTTTCATTAAAATGAAAGATCTGCTGCTGGTTGATCTCAGGTCTGTACCTGAGTCCACTGTCTTCTTTTGGCAAAGGGTCTGGCTCTGACAGCCCAGAGGGTGACACAAAATCACCTGTTCCCATGTTGTAGTAATATGAAGGTGGAGGGCAGACACAGAAAATGAGGTTCTCTGTGATATATTTTTAAAAACTGTTGTCTTTTAGTCTGCTTGAAGCAACTTGTTTTGGATTTTATGGGGGAGAAAGGAGACAGAGTTAAATTTAAAAGTAAAACCACACTATTTATTCTTGTTTGCTAAGTGAAATTATAGGTTACAATGGGAAAAATAAATGTAGGCAAAATTCTGAGTAATCACCTCTAAATACCAATAAAGACATGCTAAAGAATTCATACTTTATATCTTTTAAACAAAGTCGGTCATTATATGTTCAATGCTAAGAGAAATTTTATCTTGACACTAACTGCAAGTGAATCTCTTATCCTCATATACAGAAAATTTATTGTAGTAATCAAGATGATACACACAATTTCACTTCAGTACCATCAGTAACTCTATTGGCATTTTAACGATAATGAAGAAAAATATATGTTGGCAATAAAAAAATGTTACTTAAAGTAGCCGAGTCTTAAACATTGAACGGTAACTTTTAAAAAGCTATGCTAATGTTGGGTTTACCCAACACTCTGTGGGTGCTGCTTCATGCTATGAAAGAAGAAACTTAGAATGTGGTGTTCTTACTTGTAAAGTACAAATCATCCTACCTTTGCAATGTGAAGCATGAATGTTCTTGAATAGACATGCAGATAATAAGAAACAAAAAGATGAGCTTCTTCATTTTTCTCTTCTTACCTGTTTTACTTCCTTTGACTGTCCTCTGCTTTAAGGAGGAAAGGGGAGAAATACAGCAAAGGGAAAAAATCAGAAAGCAAGGAAGATGGAAAAAACTTTGAGGTGTACTGTTATGTGTCAAGTGTTTCCACCATCAAGAAAACACCTTTCTTTCAGCAATAAGATATACTAAGAAATGCTACTTATTGTCGTAGCCACTTTCCTTGTGTTTCATAATTTAACCTCATTATAAGTTCAAAGCAACAACCTTACGTGACCTTGCTTTATCATTATGAACACCTGTGGCTTCATCCTTGAACCTGACCGAGAATAAGTGTTTTTCTTTGTCCCAGATTTGTCCCAAGTCTATTTCTGTTTTTAGTGTAATTGTGAAAAGTCATAATATTCCCTACTATGCAACCTTACCTTACTATCCTATGAGGAGTGTGCATGTTCTATTCTTGATTCTAACTTAATTATATCTTTCTGGCAAAATGACTAAAACCATCTCCTAAAACCTTCTTCCTAAACTTATGTGATTAAAACCAGTTATTCTATAAAATCATCATTTCATCTAAATAGCATTAACTCATGAAATTTCATTTTCTTGTAGATCTGCAGGAAATTTTCCCAATAAGGTATGCTGATGTCCAGGAATCATTAGGCTATATAATAGTGATAGGAAAGGAATATTAGTAACAAGAAGTAGCCCTAGGCTGAAGTTTCTAAGGACCTTGCATTCATAGAGCTCACCTATCACAGACAACATAAAATTATGGGTCGCCTCTAGAAAATTCATTTGCATGTGTTTAGCCTTTCATGGATGGCTTCTGATAGAAGAATCCTTATGATATATCTCAGAAAAACGCACTGGAAGTGGATGTGATGAAAACCTGATGTTCACTCCCTGTCCTGATCTAGGGACTCTATAAGAACAGAGTGTATTGAGCACACGCGCGCGCGCGCACACACACACACACACACACACACACACATGCAGGATTTACTACATTGATTCACATGTCATCTGTGTTGGCAACAAGGGCTGTTTTCAAATTGAAAAAGCTGAGACCAGGTATCAGTTCTGTCAGGAGATACCATCATCTGGAACAAGAGGCTGGTAGTTCAGCATTCTCCATCGGGTACAGGATGCTGGTGCTTCAGCATTCTCTACCTGGTACATAATGTTGGTCTTCAGCATACTTGATATTGTCCTAACAGCCGGAAGAATTCCTGCTGAACCATGGTCCTTCAGTATATACTGGATATTGAAAGAAGCTGAATTATGGTAACAGTGACAGATGGCATCAATAGTGTCAGAAACGACAAAGGACTAGACAAATTCTTGACAAGGCAGATGATTCTGTCAGTAAGATGCAAAAGGTAGGTAAAAATCAAAGCCTTCCTGTTGGACCTTACATCTAGGCACAACCAGAAGGTCTATCTACATTCTAGGTAAGCTTTTCTGCTTCAACTAACCTAATTAAAAAAAATAATAATAAGTAATATTTGTGCCAAGAGACTCCACTCTTAGCAATTCTAGATTCAGTCAAGTTTACAGCTAAGATTAATCACTAATACTTTTCAAGGTAATTTTTGTGAACTTGAAAACATCTCCTTCTGCACTAGAAAGTCTGATACTCTGGAGGTGGAGGCAGGAGGATTGCAAGTTGGAGATTATGGGCTACATAGATGCCATCTCACAAAACGAAACACTCACCATATCAGTATTCTTCATTATTTTGCCGTCTTCATGTCTTTACATTTCATAAACACAGACAAAAACACACACAATTTGTAAAAAACACTGGAAACTAAGGAAGTAGAGGAGTTTAAATTTGAAAGAAAATGTGGTAAATTTCCAGGAAAACTATAGGATTAATAGAGCACATGGCATTTCCTTTCCTTCCTTTCCAGACATGTTGGGTGTTAAGTCAAGTAAACCTCTACCAGGACACCCATCTGTGTATTGATTACACCTTATAATCTCCTATTCACTTGGCTTCATCCTGTTCTGCTCTTCTATGTCCTTGGCTCACTATGAGCGCTACAGAAGACCTATGTTTCCACACTGCAGGCATTTAAAGATTTACAGGTGTACCCAAGGGTTACAATTAAAAGGAGATAAATTAAGCACCAGGACCATTTTTAAGTCATGTGTGACTTGAAGTAACGTCAGAATTTTTTAAATGACTACATTCAGTTATGTTAGCATATAAAATACAAATGTATGGGAAAATGAAGATCTGATTTTACTATAAAACCTGATAAGAAAAACTTGGTGGATGATCACAAAATTATTAGAGCCTAATAAGGAAAACTTCAGTCTGTGTGTGTGTGTATGTGTGTGTGTGTGCGTGATTGTGTGTGTGTGTGTGTGTGTGTGTGTGTGTGTGTGTACGTGTATTCATTATCTAGTACAAATGCAGTGCACATTTTTTATAGTAGATATGAAATCTGGTACCTGTCTCTGTCTGTGGAAGCCAGAGGTCATTATTGAGTATCATTCCTCAGGATGCTGATGCTGTTCTCTGAAGATAGAGTCTCTCATTGGACTAGACTCGAGCTCACAAAGATAGGTTATTCTTGCTGGCAAGCAGTTCCCAGACTTGTCTCTACCTCCCTGTTCTGGTATTAAAAGATGGCAGTATTGCATCCAGGATTTAATCTGGGTGGTTGAACACAGAGCCTTCTGGTTACACAGCAAGCACTTGACAAATAAAGCAATGACTCCACTTGTATATGATGTTCTGATGTTTCTTGATGACAAGAGACTCATAAGCCTCCAGAGCCATAATGCTACGATTTGGAATTTTGATGGAAATTGCATGGAATCCATTGATTTTGTTTGGCAAGATTGTCCATTGTCACAATGTTAATCCTATTGATTTATGAGCATGGGAGATCTTTCTATTTTATGATATCTTCCTCAATTTCTTTCTTCAGAAACTTGAAGTTCTTGTCATAGACGTCTTTCACTTGCTTTGTTATAGTTGTGCCAAGGTATTTTATATTATTTGTGGATATTATGAAAGTTTTTTTTTTTTTTTTTGTCACTAACTTCTTTCTCAGGCCATTTAATGCTTGTATAGAGGAGGGCTACTGATTTGAGTGAATTTTGTATCTAGCTAGTTTGATAAAAAAATGTTTATCAGTTGTAAGAGTTCTCTGGTAGAATTTTTAGGGTTACTTGGGTATACTATATATCATCTGCGATTAGCAATACTTTGACTTCTTTTTTTCTAGTTTGTATCCCTTTAATCTCCTTTTGTTGTCTGATTGTTCTAGCTAGAATTTTAAGTACTATTTGGAGTACTTAAAGAGACATGGAGATGTCTTATTTTCAATAGACTTCTGTGAACAGACACCATGACCAAGGCAACTCTTATAAGGAAAACATTTAATTAGAACAGGCTTACAGGTTCTGCAATTCAGTCTACTATCAAGGCAGGAGCATGATAGAGTCCAGACAGGCTTGATGCAGGAGTCTCTGAGAGTTCTACATCTTCATCTGAAGGCTGATAGGAGAATACTAACTTCCAGGCATCAAAGACAAGGGTATTAAAGCTCATGGCCACAGTGACATACTTCCTCTAACAAGGCCACCTACTCCAACAATGCCACGCCTCCAAATTATGCCACTTCCTGGGCCAAGAATATTCAAACCATGACAGGAGAAATGTATAGCCTTGTCCTGTCTGTAATTTTAGTGGAAATGTTTTAAGTTTCTCTCCATTTAATTTGAAGATGGCTATTGACTTGGGTGTCTATTGCTTTCATTGAGTTTAGGTATGCACCTTGAATCTCTGTTTTCTCCAAAACTTTTTATCATGAAGGGGTGTTGGAATTTGTCAAATCCTTTTTTGGAACCTAGTGAGATAATCGTGTGCAGGTTTTTTGGTTTTTGTTTTTGGTTTTGTTTTTGTTTTTATTTTTTTCTTTCAGATTGTTTATATGGTGGATTACATTGATGGGTTTTTATATATAGAACCACTCTTGTATCCCTGGAATGAAGCCTACCTGATCCTGGTGTATCATTTCTTTGATGTGTTCTTAGATTTGGTTTGCAAAGATTTGATTGAATATTGTTGCATCAATGTTCATAAGGAAAAGGTTGAATCCTTGTGTGTTTTAGTTATTTGGTGACTATGGCCCCATAGAATGAGTTTCCTCTGTGTCCATGAGTGGTTTGAGGAGGTTTGATAGAATTCTGAACTAAAACCGTTGGCCCTGGACAATTTTATTTTACTTTTTTCTGTTGTGAGACTTTTAATGATTACTACTATTTCCTTAAGGGTGGGTTGTAGAACTATTCAGATAGTTTACTTGATTTTCACCTAGCACCTAGATAGATAATTAGTATCTATCAAGAAAATAATCCAATTAATTTATAGTCTCAAATTTTGTACAGTTTTTGATGGAAAACCTAATGATTCTTTGAACTTCTGAAGTGTCTCCCTTTGCATTTCTGACTTTGTTAATTTGGGTACTGTCTCTTTGTCTTTTAATTAGTTTGGCTAAGGGTTTGTCTATCTTGTTGACTTTCTCAAAGCAACAGTTCTTGCTTGTGGTGATTCTTTGTATTATTCTCTTTGTTTCTAATTGATTGATTTCCACCCTGAATTTGACTATTTCCTGGCTTCTACAGGTGTGTCTTCTTCTTCTTCTTCTTCTTCTTCTTCTTCTTCTTCTTCTTCTTCTTCTTCTTCTTCTTCTTCTTCTTCTTCTTCTTCTTCTTCTTCTTCTTCNTCTTCTTCTTCTTCTTCTTCTTCTTCTTCTTCTTCTTCTTCTTCTTCTTCTTCTTCTTCTTCTTCTTCTTCTTCTTCTTCTTCTTCCTTTTTCCTAGAGACTTCAGATATCTTTTCAGTTCATTAGTATGGGAAGTCTCAAATTTGTTTATTAATTTCCATGCTATTAATTTTCTTCTTAGCACTGCTTTCCTTGTGTTCCAGAAGTTTGGCTGTGTTGTGCCCTAATTTTGATTAAATTCTAGAAAGTCTTCAGTTTCTTTATTTCTTCCTTGATCGAATAATCATTGAGTAGAGAGTTGTTCAGTTTCCATGAATTTGGAGGCTTTCTGTTGTTTCTGTTTTTGGAGTCCAACTTTAATCCATGGTGATCTGATAAGATGCATGGGATTGTATCATTTTTCTTGTATCTGTAGTGTCTTGCTTAGTTACTGATTATATGGTCAATTTTGTGGAAAGTTCTGTGAGGTGCCAATGACAATGTATATTCTTTTATAGTTCTATAGATATCTGTTAGAATCATTTGAATCACAGCTTTTGTTTGTTTTGTTATTTCTCTATTTACTTTCTATTTATATGATCAACACATTGTTGAGAGTGGGGTATTGGGGTCTCCCACTATTAATGTGTAGGATTCACTGTGTGATTTAAGCTTTACTAATATTTCTTTCACAAATGCATTTGTGCCATAGATGTTCAAAATTATGATGCCCTTTTACTGAATTTTTTTATTTTAAGGATATAAAGTATCCTTCCCCATTTCTTTTTTTTTAAATTTTAGTTGAAAGTTTATTTTACTGCATATTGCAATGGATACTCCAGCATCCTTCTTGGGTTTGTTTGCTTGGCAAACCACCTTTTAGCCCTTTATGCTGAGATTATGTCTATATTTATTGCTGAGATGTGTTTGTTGTATATAGCAGAATTATGGACTGGGTTGGAGTTTTCCTTTTAGAATCCTCTGTAGGGCTGGATTAGTAGAAATGTATTGTTTCAGTTTGGTTTTGTCATAGAATATCTTAGTTCCTCCATCTATGATGACTGAACATTTTGATGGGTATAATAGTCTGGGCTGCCATCTGTGGTCTCTTAGGATCATCAAGACATCTCCTGATGCCCTGCTGGCTTTTAGAATCTCAGATGAGAAATCTGGTATAATTCTGTTAGGTTTGTTTCCTACGTTACTTGACCTTTTTCTTGCTGCTTTTAAAATTCTTTCCATGTCCTCTACATTTAGTGTTTTGATTATTATGTGGTGGGAGACTTTTGCTTCTGAGACAACACGTTTGGTGTTCTGTAGGATTCTTGTACCTGTATAGACATCTCTTTCTTTAGGTTATGGATATTTTCTTTTATGACTTTGTTGAAGATATTTTCTAGCACTTTGGGCTGGGAATCTTCTCCTCCTTCTATTCTGAATATTCTTGGTTGTGGTATTTCCATAGTGTCCAACATTTCCTAGATGTTTTGTGTCATAGACATTTTATATTTTGAATTTTGTTCAAATTATGTATTAATTTCTTGTATTGAATCTTCTACACCCGAGATCCTCTGTATTCTATTGGTGATGTCTAACTTTCCTAGGTTTTCTATCTTCAGGACTGCTTCAGTTTATGTATTTCCCTTTTCAGGATTTTGACATTTTTATTCATGTCCTTCATGTCTTTGATTATATTTTCTCATATTTTTCTATTTATCTTATTCCTCTTTTAATGCCTTTACTTGTTTAAATTAATTTCCCTGTATTTCCTTAAGGGATTTATTCATGACCTCTTTAAATGCCTCTATTATTTTTAAAAGATTATATTTATGATCCTCTTCTCATACTGAAATTTTATTAGGGTATCAAGGGTTTGTTGTAGCAATATTGCTGGTAGTGCCATATTGCCTTAGGTCTTGTTGATTGTATTTTACCCTTTTCTATAGGCACCTGGTTTTCTTTGGTGTTGGGTAGATGATCCTGATGGCAGAAAGACTTCTCTGGAAGGTGGTGGAAGACATTGATCATACGATAGAGTTTAGGATACCTGACCCTATTGGCTGTGCCTCAGGCAGATCCCATTCTGCAGGCTGTGTTCCAGTCAGACTCAATTTACATGGCAGATAGATCTGACTGGGATGGGATTGGTGAAAAATGTTTCTAAACTGATTAGTCTTGGGGCCTCTGAAGACTTACAGGGGGAAGCAGGAAATTCTTGGTGTCCTTCAAGATTCCTCCAGATATTAAAAGTAAACCCAGAGCTAGATAATGGGACTCAGAGCACCTCATGCACACACCTCTGCAGGCTGTGTTCCAGGCAAACCAATGGGGATGGCCAATGGATTTGGCTGGGATGGGATTGATCCAGAAGAGTTCCAAGCTAGTTAGTTTTGGCTCCCCTGTAGGTTTCCACAGGAAGGAAGACTGCTTTTCAAGACACAAAAGGCTCCTCTGGACTGAAGAACAAGTTCAGAACTATACAATAAGGTTAAGAGGATCACAGGCAACTCACCTCTGCCTAAACACACCTCTTAACAAACCAAAGTTTAAACCTCATGTTTCTTGCAATTACCTGAAATTCAACTTTATAGGATTTGGTTAGATAAACAATCATGATCCTATGTTAAGTTTGTATTCAAATGTCAGATCAGTTCCTCCTAAGAGCCTACATTTTACCTTGAACGATGCATTTCAAATCTGTTTTGAGTATCGTCTGCTGGGTGTTATAGAGTCACTTTTCAATGCACCAGAGAATCAATTGTGTACATTTTTTTTTTAAATGGGAAAGGAATGTAGGCTTTGTGAGATTAGTTAAGTGTTAGATTCATTATCCTACTCTGTCCATACAAAACTCAACTTTACTTGAGTAAATGGTAAAACTATTATTCAATAGATTCATTGCTAAAGAACCACAAAAACATGGACCAAGTTATGGAAGATTCAGAATAAAAGTACATTACAACAGCTCATTGATGATTAAGTTCTCTAATGCATCTTGTGCTGCTATAACAGAATATCTCAGTAAGAGTCACATAATGAATGGTGTTGGCTGACATCTTTGGGAGGATGAGATATCTCATATCAAGATGATAGTACGTAGCAAGGCCAAAACTATGAGTCATTATGTGACCAAAGAAAAGGAGATGAAAAACTGCACTTCTAAAATACTAGATCTCCAATGACAGTAAAGCTTTTAAATATCTGTCCTCTTGGGTGCATAGTAATTAAATTTCAATGATAGTTTTGGTGTGCAAAAATGTTCAAATTATATATATATATATATATATATATATATATATATATATATAATGATATATGATAATTATGAAAATCAAGCCCTTCCATCTGAAATTCAGTAGCTATGGATTAATGTGAACTTAGAGGAACGTATTTGTGCTGTCAAGACATGAATTTCTCCATGTCTGCATTTAATTTAGTATTCCTGAAAGAGCTTTAGAAAGTGCCTCACCAGGGAAAACTAGAAAGTTAGCTATTGAAATTCCTATCCAGCTCAAAATTGTACAATATCTGAGACTATTATCTTTTATTTCCTATAACATAAGTGGGCACATATGTAAGTAGAACATTTCTCACTTGCCCACACACAAGTTGTAGTAAAAAATTCAAGATTACCCTATTTTAATAGACACATTTATTGAAAATCCTTTATGCAGCTGAAGATGGAAAGATAAACAAAGCCCTGTAAGAATCTCCCTTCTCATAGACTAAACACAGATATGTTGTGAGGCTTTGCTCAAATGCACAAAGGAATATGAAGGATGGGTAGCTAGGCTTTTAACTCAAGCAAGTCTTCCTGAGAGTTTTTGGTTATGGTATTTACTAGTGTTATGAGCTAGAACCCCTCCATTCTTCATTTCTCCATCAATTAACAGAAGTCATATAATGTTTGAGAGTTATGAGAAGTAACTGCAAAGACACACACCAAAAAATAGTTCCCAACACTTTCCAAAGCATATGTTTAAGAAAAGAGAGCTGTAAGTTCCCTATTTGTAAAAAGATTTCTTGCCCATTGAATCTGACCTCTTCTACTCTCATTATCCTTTCAGACAACTGTGATGACCCATTGTCCAACTTCCTCTCACTGACGGCTTTCTCCAGTTCCTCAGATATCACTGGAAGTTCTAGCTCAGCTCAACTGAACTGGAGAATGGGTAAGTATAGTGATTAAGGCTGAAATCCAAGTGTTAGACAAAGAGATTGTACGTTCTAAGGAGAGAGAAAGTACTCTGTCTACATAGAGTTTACATCCAAAGTCACAGTCCTGAAGAAATCTTGGTGGTTAAGTCTATAACAAAATACTTCCGAGCATGTAATAGTCAACATATTCTGCCAAACCAAAGATCCACCAAGGAATTCTTTGTGTTGTTTTCTTGTTGCTGTTGTTGGTTTTGTTATTGTTGTTGTTGTTTGAGGTACTAACTCTATAACCCACAGTTTCATGCATGTTTGGAATATACTTGCTCATGGGAGCACATGACTAGTCTATGAAATTCCGAGTGAAGATTTGTATGTGTGCATGAACATGTTTGTGTATATACATATGAGTGGATATATATGCTTACATGTATGCAATTGTATGTTGTGGGAGGGGCAGAGGACAACCTTTAATGATATTTCTTAAGTGTCATACACTCTTATGCAGAAGGGTATATCATTAGTCTTGAACTTGATGGTTAGACAGGTTGATTCCTGTTTCTGCCTCAGAGAGGTGGGATTACAAGCATGCACTACTCTGCCTTTTTTTGTTCATTTTAACTTAATGAATTTTTTACTTATTTACTTTATATACAACTTACTACCTCCCTCCTGGTCACCCTCTCCCACCATCCTTTCTCCCATTCTACTCTGAGTGGGTATAGACTCATGTACAGATAGCCACAGCTAAACAGTAGTTGAAGCTTGCCAAGACAATTAGTTTCATCTCTATTCAAATTGTGTAATACCATGTCAGCATTGTTTAGGAACTCCTTATCCACCTCTGGAGAAGCTAAGGGTCTAATTTTAGACCAGTTATCTTTCTGTTAAATAGATATTAACTGAGATCAATGTCTCTGTAATTATTAACTATATCCAGCTTTTTCTGGCTTAGTGGAGATCATACTCTACCTCAGATGAGTGTGTGTGACAGAGGAGGCTTGTAGTGTTCCTGCCTGCACGCTGACCTGCGCCTGCCTGCGCAGAGAACACACCTTGGGGTGGGTTCGCACTTCAGAGCTAATCTCTCTAAAATAAGAGATGACCTGCAAGAAAGGTTATTAATATTTATTGATTACACGCGGGAGAACCCAACCCTCTCCCACGTGTCCTAAGTCCCATTATCCATTGTCTCTGCTGAGTGTCTCTGTCAGAGCTGCATGGCGCAATGGTCCATGTCTCAATGGCGGAATGGCGCGGTCCGATCCTCGGTGGCGGCGCTGTGTCCAGAAGGCGGGTCCAATCGAGTAGGCGTGACGACATTGGTGGTTGGTCCGGGCGACGAGTGGGCATTGACAGTGGGCGGTTCGAGGACACTGTGTTCCGGCTGGTCTGCTGCGCTCTGGCTGCACGACCCCCAGCGTGCCTGTAAAAGGCACAACACAATGTTCAGAGGGAGGACCCAACAGAGGCTGACTCCTTTTCTTTCATCATTAGAGTCCAAACTGAACAGACTGGATAGAATCTGAAGTCATGAAGTTGGATGCAAAGACTAGAACCCCCACCTCTATTTCAATGTGCAATTTATTGGCAGGACTTTCCATTTACAGGGCCTCATCATTTCTTAGGGAAGAGCAATATCAGGCTCTAGAGCAATTGTAATATTGTCTCTCTTTCTCTCTTGCTCTTTCTGTGTGCCTATGTCACCTAGCCACCTATACCAGTGACAATGTTAAACACATAGCCCCAATATTTTATCTAGATATTGATCGAGTGAATGTACAAAAGACAGTTTTAAATTTAACCAGAGTTGCAAGCTATTAATTTAGAGAGGTTAATGAATAATAAATGTTTCTGTGATGATTCATGAGTATTCCATTTATATTAGGCACTGCACTAGAACCTTTACATATGATTGCTCAAAACATGTAGGAATGATTCTTACATAGAGCAAATGGTTTTATAAGATGACTCACTTGGATGAGTGCTCACTTCACAAACATGACACTCTAAGTCCATCAACCTTATAAAAATCCATGACTGTTAGTGTACACAGTAATCCAAGCATTCTGAGGAGTGAATGGAGTATCAGTGGCCCATGCTGGCTATGGAGTCTAACCAGGAGCAAACACCTTTCAGATTGGAGAGTTACATGGCCAGTTGCTCATTCTAAAGCTTCAGATCAAAAGGTATTCCAACAGCTAATGTTCTTCTCTTGTCTCTGGCTCAATGGGATGGACCAGATTCCCTGGTTTTCTATTTTGTAGAAAGCACACGGGGTTCTTCTCACCTTCCATAATTACATGATCAAGTTACACAATGAGTCTCTTCCTGTATATCTGAATGACCTATGGTATGCTTATTTTTTTATTATATTTCTTCACATGAATGCTCACATGCATTTGAAATCATATATGTATAAATATAAGTACATAGTTTTCTATCTCTTTAGAAAATCCTAATGAATACAGACATTAACCATTTTTGTATCTACTTCCAATTTTATTATAATAGTTCCATTTTCTTCAGTTCTTCAAGACTTTACCCTGATTGAATAACTTTTCTGTCTACTCACTTCCTTTCTTTTTTCCAATTTTTATTAGGTATTTACTTCATTTACATTTTAAATGCTATCCACAAAGTCCCCTATACCCTCCCCCCCCCAGGCTCCCCAAACTACCCACTCCCCCTTCTTGGCCCTGGTGTTCCCTGTACTGGGCCATATAAAGTTTGCAAGACCAAGGGGCCTCTCTTCTCAATGATGGCAATGATGGATGACTAGATCTGCTACATGTGCAGCTAGAGACACGAGCTCTGGGGGTGCTGGTTAGTTCATATTATTGTTCCACCTATAGAGTTGCAGACCCCTTCAGCTCCTTGGGTACTTTCTCTAACTCCTCTATTGGGGGCCCTGTGTTCCATCCGATATGTGACTGTGAGCATCCACTTCTGTGTTTGCCAGGCACTGGCATAGCCTCACAAGAGACAGCTATATCAGGGTCCTTTCAGCAAAAACTTGCAGGTGTATTCAATAGTGTCTGTGTTTGATGGCTGATCGTGGGATGGACCCCTGGGTGGGG
>NC_034594.1:90853599-90876848 GCF_900095145.1 Mus pahari
CTCCCATTATACGTAGGTTTGGTCTTTTCATTGTGTCCTGGGTTTCCTGGATGTTTTGAGTTAGGACCTTTTTGCATTTTGCATTTTCTTTGAGTATTGTGTCCATGTTCCCTATGGAATCTTCTGCACCTGAGATTCTCTCTTCCATCTCTTGTATTCTGTTGCTGATGCTTGCATCTATCATTCCTGATTTCTTTCCTAGTGATTCTATCTCCAGAGTTGTCTCCCTTTGGGTTTTCTTTATTGTTTCTACTTCCATTTTTAGATCCTGGATTGTTTTGTTCAATTCCATCTTCTTTAGGTAGCGTTTGGTAGCATTTTCCTGTAACTATTTAAGGGATTTTTGTGTTTCCACTTTAAAGTCTTCTATCTGTTTACCTGTGATTTCCAATATTTCCTACTTAAACTCCTCCATCATCATCATGAGAAGTGACTTTAGACCCATGTCCTGCTTTTCTGGTGTGATGTTGTATTCAGGACTTGCTATGGTGGGAGAGTTTGGTTCTGATGATGNCAAGTAACCTTGGTTTCTGTTGCTTCTGTTCTTAGGCTTGACTCCTGACATCTGATTATCTCTAGTGCTTGCTGCCCTCAATATATCTGATTGGACCCTGTCTTTCCTATAATCCCAGTTGATTCAGGGCTTCTCAGAGTCCAGATTTCTCTGTGATTCTTTGATTGTGGGGTCCTGTGAACCTGAGATTCTGGGTGTGTCTGAGTTCTTGGCAGTNAAGNTCCTCTGAGACACTCAAATACTAGTGTGACCCATCTCCTGTTATACTGGGATCCTGTTGTCAAAGATCCTGGGCATGTCACAGTGTGTGGAAGTGGTGTCTCCTTTGAGGACCTTGGAGTTGCCTGGACTGTTTGAAACCAAGGTAAACCTGGACCAATTAAAAGGAACCTGATCCTCTGGTCAGGAAAGGCTCTGGTGTCCTTGTTTCTGCTGTCACAGGCCCGTCACTATTGGATTGGAGCAGCTGTTGTATTACACTCACCAGTGATCCTACGATCGCATGGGCAGTCCATTAGGGACCATAGGGTTGTCCACAGAATCCACGCCCTAGGTCATCCAGTGTTGGTGCAGACCGGAAGGTGCTTGTGCCCCTGGTCAGGCCAGTTCTTTGCTGCCCTAGTGTTGTCTCAGGTTTTGTGCACAATTGGATTGGAGAAGATGTGTTCTGTGCACCAGTGATCCTAAGTTCATGTGGGCAGTCCTCCAGGGTTCGTGGGGGTGTCTGCCCACTCCACGCCCTAGGTGACCTTGTGCTGGTGCAGACAGGAAGGGATTTGTGCCCCTGGTCAGGCTGGTTCTCTGCTTCCCTAGTCTCACTTCTTTTCCTTTTTTTTCTCTGTGTTTCCCTGGCTGCCCTAGAATTCCTTTTTTAATGAGTTAGATGTTCCTGGATGTGACCATTTTACCTTTTTATGACTGCTCTGGCTTTTATTTGACCAAATATCATATTCTGACATGGATTTATTGATTAGCACTTTCATACCATGTTCTTAGAAATGAAAACTTGTGTGTTTATCTTAATCCCCAACTTCTAAGAGTTCAAATATAGTTCAGAGAAGGTGGCTACATTGAATGAATGTGTTGGTATATGTGCATGTATCAAAACTTGTGCTTAGATATTAAGAAGCCTGAGTGATTTTGTATTCAGTAGAGAAATGAAGGAGAGGAATGAATCTAGCTAACAGCTAAATAGGCTACTACAATTGTATACTGATATGGAAAACCCTACATTAGCGGGGGGTAGGGAGAGAGCTCAGTTGGTTCAGTGACTACATAGGTCTTTATCCCCAGCACTGTAAAATTTATGTATGTCCCTAAAAGCCTGTAATCAGAGCACAGAGGAGACAGTGTGAAGGATCAGACGTTCTGGGTCATCTTCAGCATCCGTGCAATCCAGGCCAGCCTGAGGTGAAGACCCAGTTGTTGAAACAACAGAAGAATGCTGAGGCTCCAGTGGTATAGTATGGTGGCTTACTAATAGCAATCTTCTACTGTACACTTGAAATCTGACAATGATGTAGAGCATATATTTACACATATACATCCACCTGAAAGGGAGTTTGTATCAACTAACTGGATTATGCTAAACATTTTATGAAGTGGAAATTTCTGGTTTAGTTGGAGACTCAATTTTGTCATATGATGTTTTTCTGGAAGTTGTCTGATGAGAAGAGGATATGTTGTAGAAGCGGACATGTGAGAGGATGTTTTGCTAAGGCAGACATGTGAGAGGATGTTTTGCTCAAGCATACACTATAGAGAACATGTGATGTTTGGAAAGAGTTTAAGTAGAATCCAACAGACAGTGAATGACACTCTTATATTGATTTGCCTTCCAATACTTTGATGGTCTTCACTGATAATCCTCTTACATTGTTTTGCCTTGGAAAGCTTCATTCATCTTTGCTTGTCATGACTTAGTAAAGAAAAGTCTGCCAAAGAACTTCTTAAGGTAGTCTGGCTGCTTCTTACTACTTCCATGGACTCATGCCAATGCAGCAGAGCCTTGTGCTTTCTTCTGGATCAAGCAGCTACTACTGATTCATGTTCGATGTTTGCCAATTGGACTGGACTGTTACTACTGATTCTTGTTTAATGTTTTGGACTAGATTGCTGATAATCTGACAACTAAGATTGGAAATGCCCCAAAGAACAATTTTTAAAACAGTGTCACATCTCCCTTGTTCTATTAACCATCTTTCCCCCTACCTTTGGTCAGTGGGCTAGAGGAGTAGTTGAAGAACTTAGGAATTAAAGAAGGTTTTGAAAAATCTAAGCCTACAATTTTCCAATATGATCAGATGTCAAATCATCACACCATGGAGTTTAATATATATAATTAATTTGTTACTTATGCTTCAATAACACCATGGAGAAAATAACAGCTAATAAGAATTATTCATGTCTATTTCTCTGTACATTACTAAACTTATGAGTATCCTGTGAACTTATATCCACACATGCAAACACCTCATGCATGGATAAAGTGGGGATGTGGGAGAATATTTATTTATGAATTTCTGGCATGGCCATGGTATTCTGTCTTGGGCTGAAACTTGGAAATAGACACGAGGGTAATACCTTTCTGGAAGATACAGTCCTCTATTAGTCACTCAGGCTGCATTTTCCACACTTTCTTCACATTCATTAGTCTTCTGATGTGATATGCAGATGAATTGTTTGCACTAAAGTCTTTGTCTCTTAGTTGATTTCCCAAGGAAATCAAAGTAACACGTACCCAAAATGATTTCCCAATGTTGCTCTGGTGGCAGTGAACAGCCCTTGACTACAGCTGGGACTTATTCAGACACAAAAGTTTCCCTCCTTTTCATGAGTCTCCTGTAATAAATTCCTTTGCTGTTCTTTGCAAATTGGTCTTAAATAACCCTGTTCCAGAACTTTCTACAATGTGTGTGTGCGTGTGTGTGTGTGTGTGTGTGTGTGTGTGTGTCCTTGTCTGTGTGCATAGAAGTCATTTGTGTGAAGAAGCCAGATAGCATAGGATACTGTGGGATACCATACAGCAAAATTTATAGACAGTTGTGAGCTGCTTGATGTAGGTGCTAGGAGCCCACCTGGAGTCCTCCAGAAGAGCAATAAATGAGCCATCTTTTCAATTCTATCCTATAGGATTTTGATCATTGTAAAAATCATATTGGGTATTTGGTGAAGTTATCACTTATTTTTCCTCCAGAGCTTTGTTAGTCCTTAAAGTCACACCACCATCTGACACATAGGTCATCTTGTGATAATATATACTCACAAGAACAGTGGGTTTCCACACTTTCATAGATCATGGGCCCATTTGGTCCATGAGGACAGTGGGAGCAGAGACATCAAACAAGGTGTTCAGAAACCTTGTAAGTACATATGGTGAAGGATCACACTGAGACTGCTTGTCAGTAGGTAGCTCAACTTTACTTAGGGTGAATAAAGGCTTATAAAGTTGAGGAGGACTGAGGGTAAGGACATCCAGGATGGAAAGTGGTCATTGGCTAGGGGCTTAGGTTATCTGGAATGCCTCATGGGGACACCATGGGGCAGCATTTCCAGCATCTCAGATGCTGGCTGAACATGTTTTGTCAGGAGAAAAGAAAATCTGTATAGAATTTCTGTATAGAAGAAAAGAAATTAGTGTATAGGATATACACTATTTGAGGCTATATGGCATTCCTCAGGTAGAGACATATGTGTGGGCTTAGAATGCCCCAAACAAGAACAAAGGAGAAACACTGTTAATGAATGGAGTCCTCCACTAAATGCCAAACCCCAGAATGTTATCCAGTGAATGGTAGAGTTTGGCCTTAATTAGCAATTTTCCCACAAAGAAGCTTGTATATGTATCATCCAACAGTATCCCAGTCTTAGGGGTTTTTCTTCAGCCCAAATCCTGTTTCATACATATGACAGTACTCAAAAAAGGGGAGCAATTCCCCTGCTACTATATCCTAGAGGTGCAGGCACATATGAGGATAATGATATTACTCTTAGACATATGATACAGCATTATATTCATATCAGGGCTTCTCATGTATGTAATGTATATGTGTTTATGTATGTGTATGCATACATATGTATGTGTATGTTAAAGGACAACCTCACAAGTCATTATTCAGACTTAATATAACTATACCATTATTACCACTACTGCTAATTGTTATTGTTGTTCTTTTTGTTCATTATAGTAGTAGAAACTATTACATTATTATAAAATAATATTATATAATGATTATTATATGATATCATCATCATCATTTTGGAAACAGGGTTTCTCAATGGCCTGAAATTAAGTTTTTTCACCAGTGAGCCTCAGTGATTTACCTGTCTCCTCTTTCTAGAGCTGGGATTGCCCTGTGCACCACTATGTTCTGCATGTAAATATAGGTACTGGGGTTTGACCTCATGTGTTCTTGCTTGAAAGGCAAGTGTTGTACTGAGTGAGTCATCTTACTATAAGGCACAAGGTCTTTGTGTTTACTTATTATAGTGTTTTACACATTAAGTAGATTTGTCAATAAAAAAAAAAATGAAGATTGGTTTACAGGGCTACCACATGTGTAATAACTGAGGATGTAATTTCTCCCTGCTAGCTCCATCCTCAGTCGTAGAAAAATGTTTGCTGTTCATTGGGCTTCTGTGTGTTGTGTGGAGAGGCACAGGCCATCGAAACCCACTCCTTATAAGATTTATTTTAGGGATTAAAAATGAGTCAAAAGCTGGAGGAATAGCTTCTAAAGTGCTTATTGTGGAAACATTAAGACTTCTGTTAAGACACGTGGCCCCATGTAAGAGCTAGGTATGGACATCTATGTCAGCAATCCCAGCACTGGGAAGGTGAAGAAAAGTTATACTCGACTGTCATTTGGCTAGTGTAGCTGAATCAGTGTGCCCAGTGTTTGGGTTTGCTTTCTGTTGCTATGATAAAACACTGATAAAAGGCAACTTAGAGGAAGAAAAGTGCTTGGCTTGAACTTCCAAGTAGATTTATCCTTGAGGAAAGTCAGGACAGAAACTCACACAGAAGCATGGAGGTTGAAAATCTAGAACACCATCCTTTGCTAGTTTAATCACAGGCTTCTACTTTGTTAGCATTCATGAAATCACCTGTCCAGGAATGTGTGGCCACAGTGGATCTGGACCTCCCCACAACTAATAATAAAGATAACCCTACTGGCTTATCTGAGCAATCTGTCAATTAAATAAAAGCATAATGACTCTAGGCTGTGTCAAGTTGAAACTAAATAGGATCTCTAGTTTCAGGGAGAGACCCTACATCAAAACAATATGGAGAGCAATACAGGAAGACACTAAACACCGGACTCTGACTTTTACACGAATGTACACAAGCGTCCAAAACATGTGTATAAAAGCACACATTTGGGACACTTTGCCCCTTCTTTGAATTGGGAACAAAACTTCCATGGAAAGGATTACAGAGACAAAGTTTGGAGCTGAGATGAAAGGATGGACCATCCCAAAACTTCCCCACCCAGGGATCTATCCCATAATCAGCCACCAAACGCAGATACTATTGAATACACCAACAAGATTTTGCTGAAAGGACCCTGATATAGCTGTCTCTTGTGAGGCTATGTCAGTGCCTGGCAAACACAGAAGTGGATGGTCACAGTGACCTATTGGGTGGGTCACAGGGCCCCCAATAGAGGAGCTAGAGAAAATAACCAAGGAGCTGAAGGGGTCTGCAACCCTATAGGTGGAGCAACAATATAAACTAACCCTCACCTGCAGAGCTCGTGTCTCTAGCTGCATATGTAGCAGAAGATGGTCTAGTCAGCCATCATTGGGAAGAGAGGCCCATTGGTCTTGCAAACTTTATAAGCCCCAGTACAGGGGAGCACCAGGGCCAAGAAGTAGAAGTGGGTGGGTAGGTGAGCGGGGGGGGGGGCGTATAGGGGACTTTGGGGATAGCATTTAAAATGTAAATGAAGTAAATACCTAATAAAAATTGGGAAAAAAGCACACATTTGAGCATATGCATGCACCATAAACATAAAAAATAAAACAATAAAATAAGCTAATCTCTAAGTGTGCAATAATAGGTGTAAAAATAGTGTATGTCCTAACTATTTGAGCTGGCCTTGTACTGTTGGAGTCTATTTTTAGAATGCCTGATATATATTTCTGAAAAGATTTCACTCAGTAACATAGTCAGTGTATGACATCAGTCAATTCTCATTTTCATTTCTGAGCTGGAAATGAAAATCAGGTAGGAATGGAGGAAATTCTAATCTCCCCATGATTTTTTCTGGTTCACACTCAGTCTACTCTAGCCTACATTCAAGCTGGCTATTAGCACTGTGGCAAAGAAGGCTGAGTTGAGAGATTTAGCAAGATGGGGGGAGGGGCACATTTTCTTTGTCTTAATTAAAGTTTCATTATAGTTCTATAAACAAGTTGTCTGTTCTTCAATAAGATTTTAGTCACCGTTGCAACCTGAAACATAAACCTAAAGCCAGAAGGACTCGATTAACGTATTTGGTTACATCCTCTACACTGGTTTATTCTCTGACACAAGGGAATTCAAATAGCATTCTTAGGAATTTGGAGATATCTCAGAGGATAAAGACACTTGCTGCCAAGCCTGAGGACCAAAGTTCAATCCCTGTGTTCTACATGATAGATGGATAGAAATAACTCCCACAATCTCTCCTCTGACCTACACATGGGCACCATGAAATATACCCAACCACTCACATGCACAAACATGCACACACTAATATTAATATCAAAAATAATGTTTTCAAATGAAATTTGATTGATGATTCCCCCAAAATTCAAAGAGACACTGGAGAGAATGTGAAGTTGAGTTATGGCTCTGGTGGTTAAAGAGAAGAAGAGTAGAAATGGGGGACTGCTAGTGCTTGGGCTCGTAGAGCTCTGGTGCTAGATTCAGGTTGTCTGAGATGGGATCCCCTGCTTTGTCAATTATAGTTCACATGAAGTTGGATAAGCTGCCAAACTTCTCTGGCACCAGGGCTGAGCACAGTTGAGAGAACCCCCTTTAACCTAACCTTGCTAGCAAATCTAGGTAATGAACCTGACCTTTATTTTTCTGTACTAATATCTAGGTTCACCACATTTTCTGAAGAAAAAAAAAATGAAGTTACCTGTCTTAGGCAGCACATACATTGTTAATTGGTAATTAGTTAATCTACACAAAACCCTGGTTGAATTCCCAACATCATGTAAAACCAGGCACTGTGGAACTAACTTGTGATCCCAGCACTGTGGAGATGTAATCAGGATAATTAGAAGTTCACCATCATCCTCAGCTGCATAAGGAATTTGAGTCCAGCATGAGCTACATGGGATCTGGTCTAAAAGAAAGAAAAATCATGTCAACAGCCAAGTATGCAGTTAGTGCAGCTTGTAGGGTGTTAGATACAAACCCAGACAGTCTTAAAATCTTCCCTGGATTTATGTTCTAAAAAGTATGGCTGATTTTTGGACGCTGAACATAGCTAAGGTGAGAGGGTTTTTATGTTGTTATTGGTGGGGGTTTTTTTGTTGTTGTTGTTTTTGGTTTCTTTATTTTTTTTTATTTTATTTTTTTCATTTCCAACTTAAAAGGTGGCTCAGCAGGTCAAGGCATCTACTTCTAAGTCTAGTAGCCTAACACATTTCCTGGGACCCATATGAGAGAAGAAGAAAACCAAATGTCACAAATTTTCTCCTGACATTTGCATGCATGCCTTGGCACATAAGTATCCAAGTTTGGAGAGGCAGACAGACAGACAGAGTCAGACACACATACACACAAACACACAGACACACACTAAATAAATAAATAAATGTAATAAAATTTAAAGTTTTCTTGAAACTTTTTCTTAAGTGCTTTTAAGTGGAAACTGCAGGATTGATGAGAGTCCTTTATGTTTATGAACCACAGAAACATCAGTCAGAGCTGTGAACAACCACATCTCAGTTGACACTTTTGACTTCATGCCTCTTTATTTGTGTTTATGACAATGTTGCTATTATTCAGAAATAGGTTTGTCTTAGAAAGACTATACATATCCTGTCACCCTCATCATTTTCTAAAACACATTTTCTCTTTGGCTAATAAAAAAAAAAGTTTTGCCATGACAACTACATAAAACCTGAAGGTCTGCCTATTAGTGGCAATGCAGGGGAGGACCTACCTTTAACAGCAGAGTTTAAAAGCCTGGGCAGTTATCAACTAGTAGGTAGATCTTCATGCTAAGCACTTAAACTGAGCAACTGTTTGATTCTGGTTCATTTTCAGGAGGGTTAAGAAAATGCTGTTGGAGCCAGGCATGTTGACACACACCTTTAAACCAGCACTTGGGAGGCAGAGGCAGGTGAATTTCTGAGTTCGAGGCCAGCCTGGTCTACAGAGTGAGTTCTAGGACAGCCAGGGCTACACAGAGAAACCCTGTCACAAAATACAAAAACAAACAAACAAACAAACAAATAAACAACTGATTTGTTTTTTTTTTCTGTCCACTCCTACTCTATCCTAATAAAAGGGAAATGTGATTTTCTTCAGACAGGTTTGAAGAAATTAAATCAAATTAAACTAAATACCTCAACTTAAAGTTTTATAAAACTTTAATTTTACCTCTGTTTCATTTAATTTATTATTTTTTTTATAAAGGAAACATACTGCTGCATTTTTATGTACATGCATGGTGTATGTGAGTGTGTGTGTGTGTGTGTGTGTGTGTGTGTGTGTGTGTCTACATCTGTGTGGGGAGATCCATCCATGCTCATGTATACAGGTGTACAACTGAGGACCAAGCCTCAATAGCTTGTGTTTGGTTGTTCTTCATTTGATTTGGATGCAGAATCTCACTAATCAAAGTGATCACTGATCCTCTTAGTACAACTTGCCAGTTTTCACGGGAAACCCCTTGGCTCTATACTCTGTGCACTGAGACTGCAATTAGGTCAACACATCTGCCAAGGATTTACATGAGTACTGGGATCCAAACTCAGGTCTTGCACAGCAAGCACTTTACTTGATGTTTAGCTATCACCCTAGAACTGTTTTCTCCTAACTTTATCTTACATGTAAATATTTGTAAAAGAGAAAATTCTAAAGCGTTAACAAGAAGTCTAGTTGGGGACTGTTGGCAATAAAAGGCACATTATGAAAGTTTGAATTTTTTTATTTCAAACTAGTGAACATCATATATATTCATCATATTCTGTCCATAATAAGTATATTATTACCTTTATATAGTTATTTGTTATACAGATATACTAAAGGAAATGCTATGTGCAAAAACAATAGGCATATAAATCAACCTGTCTTTAACTATTCAGAAAAAATATCATACAACCATTTTCTGCCAAGGTTTAGTATTATTGTGGTGAGAGTATTTAAAACCACTTTGAATTTTTATCTCTTAAGAACAACAAAGTTTCTGAAATGAGCAGCAAGAGAGACTGGGCATGATGAATAGTTCCAGAATTAGTTTGAATTTCCTAAGAAATAAAATCTGCACCTCCTCTTTCAGTTCTGAGGAGTTAGCAGAGAGGCAGGAGTAGTGCTTGGGACTTTTGAGTGTGATAAAGAGGAAAATAGGAGCAGCAAACGTGTATTTCTGCAACTGAAACCTCAGGAGACTCAAGTAACTATTCCATGACTATCAATCTTCATTGATTTCGGTTTTCTCTATTATAGACCAAGAAATGCATACATCATATAATGTATTTGATCAAACCTATCCTCTCCCCTCCAGTTCCTCTTCTAGGCCCCCTATTGCTTATTCCTCCTACCTTTATATGTTTTTACCTTTTGTGTTGTTGCTGTTATTGTTGTTTATGTGTGTATTTGTTAAATCCACTGAGCTTACTTAGTAACTTAATGTCATCTGTATGAACATGGCCATCAGTCCATCTACTATGCATATATAGACTCTCAGGGGCAAATCTCTGAAGTAATCTGGCACTTCCTCCCATGGAAGCCATCAGTTGCTTCTGATGACATTCCCTGTCTTTGCTGAGATTTTATCTGTCTTGAACTTATAGCTGCTGTGAGTTCATAAGTGAACAGTCTCACCTGGCAATTACTATTTCAGCAGAGACATTAACTGCCTCTAGCATTTAAGGCCATTTTTATACCCTCTTCCTAGATGATGCCAGAGTCAAGAAGAAAGGAAATCTTATAAAACTGGCCCATTTAGAACTGGGTACTCCATATTCTCTGTTCTCCGCATGTAGAACTATTGTGAGTCTCTGCATTAATCACCATTTGCTGTTAAAAAAAAAAAAAAAAAAAAAAAGAAAAAAAAAATGTTCTGATGAGGGTTCAGAAATGTACTGATTTATGTGATTTATGGGCATAATGGTAAGATTTTAGGGGGCAGTTAATTACTATGCTCACTTAGCAGAATAATAGTATTAGGCTCTCCGCTATGGCCTCTGATCAAGGCAGCCATGAGTTCCTGAACCAGTTAAGAGTAGCAGTCATAAGTTACATCCTATAGAGCAGGATTTAAAGCCTGACCTTGAGTTTTGACACAGTTAACAGAACTAGCCTTGGGTTAGATCTTGTGAAACAGGACTTATGTCCTGCCAGAAAAGGGTTTGCTATTCCCATGCCATTCATGCCATTACTATAACAGTGGGTATGACTTGCCAAGGCTGTGAATATTGTATCTCACATGATTCACAGCTTTTTATGACTGATGAGTACTTTTCTCCAGACTGGTAGACTTTTTAGCACCTTCTACCACTGTGGATACTAGTCCATAAAGATGAAGCTTCAAAATCAATTCGTTTGATCTCTCCTTGTCATATGATTCAAGTATATTGAATATTCTACAATAGTGTCTTGCCTTCAAGATCTGGAAAGCAACAAAGAACAATGTCAATAGCTGCAGTTTTATAGGAAGTATGGAATCCCACTGTACAAACTAATTAACAGTTAATTAGTCAATGCCTAGTGCTGATCTTTTTATCTGAGAGTCTATAGTATGCTGGAGCACATTGTCTCCCATAATAGGCTAATTATGGTCAAACTCATTTTTTATATGTGTATGTGTATATTGTAGGAAGATTCAACAGTAATAGTTTTGATATTGTGTTTTCAAAGGTTCATCATGCTTTTCTATATCCCTCTACCCTAACTTCCCATCTTCCACCCCACTGAACCATTTCTATTCTATTATATCCAGTTCTTTTTAATACCTTCAACATTCTAGCTTTATGAGTCTATGTGTGTGTGTGTGGGGGGGGGTGTATTGATGTGAGACAACTTACTAAAATTAGATCCTTCTTTCTACCATGTGATTCTCAGGATTTAATTCAGGTGGTCTGACTTAGAAGCAAGCCTTTTTCACACTAAATAATCTCAACCTGAGATTTTCTGGGATTTAGACACATTATTTTTCTGATTTAAAATTATCTCAAGGAGCTGGAATTCTTTGAACTGTGTTTGAATCCTGATTGTCTAATTTTTAAAACTCTGCTATTCTTTCTTCCACTGTCACGAAATGGATGCTATTTCTTTCATAAGACATTTTGTAGAAAGTAAAGCAGATTGACCACAGAAAATTCTAGTATAAAATAGCTGGATCAAAAAAGTATTGATTCTTTTCCCTACTGTTGATTGGTTCAGTCTTACTAGTTCATGGGAGCTCATAATGGTGCAGACACCCAGGTTCTTTCCCAGGAATCATTCCAGCATCATCTAGGTCTTATTTATTGTATCTTTCACAGGAAAGGGGAAACTAGAGGCAAGAAAGTAATCAAAGTATACATATAGCTTTTATTCCTGAGAACTTAGTCTTGTGGTCAGCTGCAAATAATATGGAAATATAAAATACAAAAAAATCAAAGAAAACAATCAACCACACAGAGAGAGAGAGAGAAAGAGAGAGAGAGAGAGAGAGAGAGAGAGAGAGAGAGAGAGAGAGAGNAAAGAAAACAATCAACCACACAGAGAGAGAGAGAGAGAGAGAGAGAGAGAGAGAGAGAGAGAGAGACATATGTGCAGACCTCTTATTATAAAAAGAGTGTGGAATCAGTATACCTACATTGCATGTGGCATACCGGCCACTAAGTAGAGTACATTTCAGAGTAGATGAAAATCATGGATCTTTCTTCCCTGTTTTGAGTTTTATTTAGTTGGTGAAAATAAAATGAAGCTTATCAAATAAGAATAGTAGAGACTAGCTGATGCCTGAAAACAGTCCCCATGTCCTATATATGTCTTAAGATCAGTAAGATTTCTGTCTTTCTTCCTCCAGCTCCAGTATCAATATATTTAGTCTTATATAGTGAGGGACTGTATATTGGGGACCAGAATACAGAAAGTACATGAGCGAAACTTGGGTCTGAATGAATGTGTAGTGGGTTCCAGAATAAAGAAATTCCTTCAGCTACCAAGCAGAAGTCTGAATAAATGCTCTTCCACTTAAAAGGCAAGCAATAGCATCATAGGAATGAGCATGTAAGTTTAGCGCTATGCTTAGTAGTACGCTTCCCTCCTGTTCTGCACAAAAGACCAGCAAAATGGTTGATTTTCACCAACCACTCTGCAATGCCTCTCACCCGAGGTTCCAGAGGATTTGAGAATTCAGCAGTCAGTAAAAGTTTATTTTCATTTAATTTTCCTTACTTCACAAGATGACAAAAACCTTAAGGCTTCCAGTTCTGAGAGAATGAATATTGGTTATTGACAAAGTTCAAATTCCATGAATTATCTAGGGGTCATTTAGCTGTTACAAACTCCTTAGTCTTAGTGGGGTGGACTACATATGAAATTTGCCAGGCTTTGACATGGAATGTGGTTGTTCATAGACCATTCCCTCTTCTGTTTCCTATGCATGTGTGATTGCAGACCTGTCTGCATCCCAACTTTCCAGCTGATCTTGGCCTTTCCTGGTTATCCTGACTTCAGGATTCAACTTTACTGGCTCTGTCTTTGAAAAGCATTTCAGAGCAGTATTGTTACTTCTGCCTTTCTCCTGTGAAGGTTGTGCCCATGCTTTCTTTGACCTTTTCTTTCCCTTGTGTCCGAAATTCTTCACATGGAGAATGAAGGTTAAATAAATAAATGATTCCCATGAATGAAATGAAGGCTCAATGAATGTCTTCTTTCAACTTTGTATCCATAGTAAGGTATAAGTCCCCTAGTGGTTCTGTAGTCCTGATTTGGACAGAGAAAGGAAAGAAGGAGCAAGAGAGAGAAAATGGAAGAAGGGAGGAAGGGGGTGGCATGACAATCACATTGCTTTCCCTGATCCTGGTGCCCTGGAATAAAAGGTAGAAAATTGGCTTTGAAAGTACTAGGAATTTAAGTTCAGCGTCAGGAACTGTGTTTTAACTGCTGAACGTAATTTCATGTATCTTTACCATAGTAAATGGTGACTTTCTAAGGCATTATTACAAGTCTTTCTTTCATTATGTTCCAGGAACTGGTGGTTGGTCCCCAGCAGATTCCAATGCCCAACAGTGGCTCCAAATTGACCTGCAAAACAGAGTGGAGATTACAGCTGTAGCCACACAGGGAAGATATGGAAGCTCTGACTGGGTCACAAGCTATCGCCTGATGTTTAGTGACACAGGGCACAACTGGCAACTGTACAATCAAGAAGACAGCATCTGGGTAGGAAATACTTTCCTTTTCCAGTGAATAAAGATGAGATTTGTAACCATCTCATGCTAACCAACGAATGTCTCTGTCATCTTACTGTAACCATACTGTGGGGGTTTAATCACTGTCCTGTGTCCATTCATAAATAATGAGATCACATCTAGGCTCTGAATCCAGTGTACCTCTATCCAAAGGAAATAAGAGTATCAGTATGTTTCACCTCTTCTAGCAATTTCAATGATTTTAAGACAAAATTGGTTATATCATCTATAAAAATAGAAAACATAGTGACAAAAATCTTATCCTGTGTCATTGACTATCTTATTTTCTTTTGTGTATTGTGCTGTGGTAAAATTCTGCCAATAAAAGCAATATAAGTGAGAATTTTCTTATGGTTCAAGGTCATTATCTATCCTAGCAGAGACTTCACAACTGTGGGAGTTTGAGGTGGCTGGTCACAGAGCATCCATAATTAGAAGGAGTAATGAATGCCATGCTATTGCTCTTCCCATTTTCTCCTGGATCCTAACCAGCAAATGCTGCCACCCACAGTAGGCAAGTGTTTCTATATATATTAGGATTATCAAGATAGTTCCCTACAAAAATGTTCAGATGTTCAACTATTAGCTGACTCTAGATTTTGTCAAATTGATAATTATCATTCACCATCATAATGACTGAGGATATTTCTGCCTATATATATATATATATATATATATATATATATATATATGTGTGTGTGTGTGTGTGTGTGTGTTTGTGTGTGTGTGTGTGTGTGTGAGAGAGTTTACATAACTTACTCAAATAAATAAACTATATCACCTGTCCAAATTTGCTAAATATGGGATTATGCCTGAGGAATACGTATTTTTCTCTGAGTGTGCTGAACAGCTACCATTCAAGGTTCAAAAAGGATTAAAATATAGAAAAATGTCAAAGTTTAGACTTATCCTGGCACTGTCAGTAAATTACCAGTTTCAGAGTAAGACACATGCTATAAGTTAGAAAACAATACTTTCTTTCCCACTGAAGTTCCACATTTGTGAACTTCCTGTAAATAAAAGTTGTCAAGAAACCATAAGTAAAAGAAATCATGGACAGTAGTCACAGGTGATTCTACAAGCTGTCTCTAGAGCTTGAAGTTTAGGTCTTGGGTACATGGCTTAGCAGGCACAGTGCTTACCATCAAATGACAAGGACTGGAGTTCAGATCTCTGTAACCCACAAAAAGGCCTTAGAGATGGGGTGACATCCTTAGAGCCCCCAGAGCATGCTGGCTAACAAGACTAGACAGAAAGATAATGGACACAACCTAAGTAGATAATAAGTGATAGAGACAAAAAAGACAACTGAAGACAACCTCATGCAACCACACACTGGGGCATACCTGCATTAGCATGCATTCATATATGAAATTACATGTACATTTGAAGAAAGAGAAACAATGATTTGAATATAACAATATAATTAAATGTTTTTTCATTCAGGAGAAAAAAATCACAAATTTCTTCTCAAAAACAAAAAAAGAAAAGAAAACAACATAAAATGTACACACATGGTAATATTATAACATGGTCTTTTTCCCTCAAAGAAGCTTTGGCTGCATCCTTGACTCAGTTATTTCATCTTTCAGTATTAGCCCAACCTTATTGAAAAGAATGTGTTTACCTTCCTTGATATTTGCTGCTGATTCACTATCTGGATCTCTAATTGAGACCAGGAATAAGGTAAATATTCCAGTTAGTTAGCAAACATGGACTACTGTCGTGTTTACTTGGGTTACTTAAGACATTAGCAGCAATATTCTCACTGGGCATGGCTTTCGGACAAGTCCTGCATAGTCATTGAAGGGATTGTTTGACATGGTTCTTTCTTGTAACAGAGCCAGCAAGGCATGGGTATCTATGAGATTTAATGGTTGTTGCTAGATGTGAGGCTTGTTTGTAATACACACACACACACACACACACACACACACACACACACACACATACACACACACGCGCACACACACACACACACAAACACAATTTCATGTTCCTCCTTTGGGAAATATTCCTTATGCCAAGGTTAACATTGAAGATCCTTTCTGCCAGGGTAAACGACTCCATGATGATCAGAAACAACAAGAGTCCAGGAGGTGAGTGTGTCTTAGCAAAAATGGTAAATTATGTGGCCTTCAGGATAGTGCTCAAGGCTGTGGGAAAGAACTATAAAAACATGAGTTCAAAAAAAATATATAAACAGGATTTTTCAACTATGCAAAATATAAGATACAAAATTAACTATATATAGGAGCTTCATGGACCTAAAAGAACAGAGACAGCTGCAGTAAAAGCCAACTTGTCAGAATGATACAAAGGCAAGCAGATGCAAAGGTCAGCAGTTCCTGAGTTCAAAGTCACCCTGGGGCAAAACGAATTTAGGTCCAGATGTGGTCAGTGTGCAGATCTCAAAGCCAGATCCCACCCAGATAGCTTATTGTCTGTTCCTACAAAAGCAGGCAGATCTCTCAATTCATTTGCAATGTTAAGAAAAATTAGCTTGCTATCTTTTCCTAGAAGTCAAGTGCTAATGGCAAAATTGCTGACAGGTAGAATAAACAAAAGAGAGATTGGGGCTGACAGTTGTCTTAATAAGTAAATAAAAGACTTTGGGCTTTGGTCTGCAGAGCTGAGCTGTCTGATAATCTCCAGAGAAAGCTTTGCCAGACAGAACACAGGCTGTCAGCTTGCACCCCATCATCTGACTTGGAGTCATTTTTTTTTTTTCTGTTCCCAAACACCACTTCCTCAGATCTCCTCACCAAGCTGAGGCTGGTCTTTGGCAGTTTTTCATTTTAAAAATAGTCTTAGAATGCACTTCTATCTCGTTTTTCAATATTGAAGTCCACATCAATTTTTACAGATTTGTGCTTGCTTTGCTGTTGAGTTTGGAGTGAGAAATAAGCACTCTTTCTGTCATGGAAACAATTTTAGATTTTTATGTTGACTTTAGGGGTGAAAATGGATGTTGGATCATTTATTTTCTCTGGAGTTTTCCTTCAGAACTAGCTGTTTTCAGACAGAGTTGCAGTTTTGAGTTATTTTGTTTCCATGTTTTTTAAAAAAAAAAATCCAAGTTTCATTTTCTTCCGATCTAAACACCCTTATTTTAGCCTTTCTAGTCCTCAGGAAACATTTCAAGGGGGCCTGTCTCTGTGTTTGGAGAACATCTGACAATGGACTCTAAACCTTGCTTGACCTGTTGGTTCACTTGGTTTTCAAGAGTTTGTTTACTTTTCCTTTCAAGGCAAGCACCCCACTATTCTACATCTAAAGAAAATGAAGCCTTTACAAACTGGAAAAATGTTAGGGTGTTTAGAAAATTGCCAAGGTTCTTAGAACTACAAGTTGGGTGGACAGACTGCTGTCACCCTATCCCATCAACCCTCAACAGTCTTGACAATGACCATGCACCATTAGTACTATTAGTCAAAATTTGTTTTGTTTTGTTTTGTTTTGTTCTTTCTTTCTTTCTTTCTTTCTTTCTTTCTTTCTTTCTTTCTTTCTTTCTTTCTTTCTTTGTTTTTGTTTTTCGAGACAGGGTTTCTCTGTGTAACCCTGGCTGTCCTGGAACTCCCTCTGTAGACCAGGCTGGCCTCGAACTCAGAAATTTGCCTGCCTCTGCCTCCCAAGTGCTGGGATTAAAGGCGAGCGCCGCCACACCCAGCCTTAAGTTTTATTTCTAATTATACTTGATTATGAAAGTATGGTCTCTCTCTCCTTTCTTACTTTTTTTAAAGTTTCTCATTTTTTTCTTGTCTTATATGAATCTTGTCCAACCTACTCTGAAATAATAATATTAAACTTAACTGTTTACTGAAAGACCTCTGTCTGGAGACTTCCTCACTCCAACCCCGAGATATCGCACACCCAAAAAACACAAACAGACCGTCTTATTGCAAACACACGAAGCAGTTTAATATTGGAGCTCCGGGCTGACACGTATCTCACAAAGGAGACAGAGGGATCGACCATGAGCCTCAAAAGCTAGGGGTTTATATACAAAAGAATCTGGGGTAGGCGCATATTCGGCATGGGTTCACATAATTGTTTCAGCATACAGTACGTGCAGTTCAGGGAGACTGTAATCTTAAAGTCCAGCCCAAGCCAAGACAGGGAGGCACTGGATGGCTAAACGTCCTTGCCTACCTCCCTTATCTATATGGCCAGCCAGTTGATGGATGACTTAGCAGCCTTTGTACTCTGCCCCTAGGCTTGCACAGGCCCCATGAGCCCGCAGATTAATTTTAATTTTCTTTCATATCATTATACTGCTAAATAAAAAATTAAGAAATTATCAACTATGCAAATACTGTCTAAATTCTGAAATACCCTAAGAAAGTATGTCAAACTGATATTTAAAAAACATTTCATAAAAATATGTGAATGATCCACTGAGCAGCCATTTTGCAATACCTCATAATTTATTAAGAAGCTAAGCTCCTGGCAGCTAACTGATCAGTGAAGGTATCTCAGGGACAGATTTGGCAACAAATTTTAGAAACCTAGTGGAACAAAGTGTCTCTAGATTGTGGCATAAACATGCCAGAGAGATACAAAGATTAAAATTCTAACTCTGAGCAGCAGTCTGAGCTTTGTGTGTGTTGGTAGGGTGCATTTGTAAATTAGATGACAAGCTGCGGAAGTCTGTTCTATTCCACTCTGTGTGTTCCAAGAACAGACCCCACGTAATTCGGCTAGAGGACAGTGCCTTTACCCTCTGAGCCATTTCCTGAGCTCAGAATTTAGGTCTGCAGTGAGGCAGGACAAATAAACCAGCTGACTCTCCTGCCTGCTGTTACACATCCATCAAAAGTTACAAAAATTATTTCTGGGATGCAGTCTATCTCTCCCCTACTTGAAGACTTCCAAGTCACCTAAAATCTTTGATGACATCAGCACTGCCACCCCCCTTTTCATTGTGTTCACAAAGAAAACACAGAACAAGAAGCATAATTAACGGTTGTGAGTCCTGGGGTCTAAAATTTCTTTGCCTCCTAATCACTTGCTTTCCCATTTCAAGTCTGGTCCACACGTTATGTTTGTGATGATTTGCTTCATTTCTTTTTGCAAGGGGACTCCAAGAAGCCCATTGTAGGTCCATATGTCAGACAAACATTTGCTGCTGGTACTTTCTTCTGTTTTGATCATGCATATATTTAACTGACCTGCCACTCACATCTTCCTGAATCAATCCCAAAAACCACCTTGCATTTGACGCAGGTCAGTTTTTCTAAGAAGGTAGAGATCTACTCATTCTGTACATGATAACATTTAAATTATTGTCTAAAACATGTAAAGAACATGAACAAGATCCTTGAGGGAAAAAAAGAACTTGTAGAGTCATGTCCATGAGGAAACAAAGAAGCTTGCAAGACAGTTTCTATGGACTGATAATCCTAGCTCAGAAGACAATCTCCCAAAATTCAAAGTGATTCCCTTTGCGTATCTGTCCCCTGGACACACATTTCTGTGCAGAGCACACTCTTTAACCAAGGCTACAAGCACATGGACACTCTGATAAGATTATGAGCACATCAGTTTATTTCTTATTGATGCCTAATAGGTTTCATCTATGTTACCAAAGACATTGAGAATTCAAAAGTTCAAGAAAGCTGAGCTATAGCAGAGTGACAGAGCCAGTTTACAAGCTCAGCTATTCTTGTAAATGATGCCTAAACACAGCCAATAGGTGATACCTTAGCCTAAAACACTAGCATTTAGGACCTGATGCCCTCTGATTAAGGAGATGAAGGAGCCCTCTCCAAAATTCCACAGTATAATGCTGAACAAAATCAAAGCAGAAACTGGATCCTCCTTGGAAATTCTGGTATGAAGTGTTCTGTGGGAAGGTGTGGTGGACATAGAACTACTTAACCTGTATTACTACTCAGTTTCCTGATAGCAGCTACAGTGTGAAGAACACGCTCCCATTGCTTCTGCCATGTATCCATGAGGAATCGTATTCCCAGGAATTGTATTACCCAGAGTAAATGTTCCTGCTTCGCATTGCTTCCTGTCAGCTATTTTGTCACAGCAGCCAGGAAGCCACAGACACACCAGCCTTTCATTTTCCTCTGAGTACCTGGCGTCACCTTCTGCATTTCTCGTTTACAGGAATCATACTCCTTTTTACTAACACATCCTTCACCCTGTAAACTGTGATGCTCTGGGGTTTCTGTCACTTTCTGCAGTCTGTTTGCACATGCAAGGCTTTCACTGGTTACCGAGCCCCTTTCTTACTCTGAGGTCAATTGAAACAATGAATTACACATTTCAGTCATCAGTTCCCCAATTTCATCCTCCAGCAGCTCCCAAATTTTCTGGGAGATGCTCTCCTATCTTCTTAATTTACACACATTTATTCTGCAAATTTTCTCTAGCATGTCCTAAGTATCGATCACTGTTTGATATACTATTTTAAGCCTACCAATTTCAGAAAATAATTTCAGAGGACAAAGCTTATTACTATCGACATATTTTTAAGCTCTCGTTTTATGCCTAGTACCAGGCTGCATGAACAGAGACTTAAAGATGCACTCTCTGCCTGTCCTGTATATCCAGAACCATTAAGAGACTAAAATATGGCTCCTATGTAACAAAGCCTGCATTCTTATTTGGGTATGTGTATGTGCCACACACTTCTGTGCACTCTGAAAATAAAGGCAGATGTTGTGTATTCTGTTTTATCACTTTCTGACTCCATCCCTTGGGACAGTTCCACTCAGTGAAACTTGAGATAGGCTTGGAGCCAGCAAGCTCCATTGATCCTCCCGCCTTAATCCCTGACAGCCCTGGATATAAAAGTAGGCCCAGGGTCAAACCTAGCTTTTTGTTTATTTTTTTATTAGATATTTTCTTTATTTATATTTCAAATGTTATCTGCTTTCCTGGTTTCCCATCCAAAAATCCGCTATCCCATTCCTCCTCCCTCTGCTCACCAACTCACCCACTCCCACTTCCTGACCCTGGCATCCCTTACACTGGGGCATCTAGCCTTCACAGGACCAAGGACTTCTCTTCTCATTGATGTCCAAGAAGGCCATTCTCTGCTACATATGCTGCTGGAGCCATGGGCCTCTCCATGGCTTCTGGTTTAATCCCTAGAAGTTCTGGGGGTTCTGGTTGGTTGATATTGTTGTTCTTCCTACAGGTTTGCAAACCCCTTCAGATACGTCAGCCCTTTCTCTAACTCCTCCATTGGGGACACAGTGCTCAGTCTAATGGTTAGCTGTGAGCATCCATACCTGTATTTGACAGACTCTGACAGAGCCTTTCAAGAGACAGCTATATCAGGCTCCTGTCAGGAAGCACTTGTTGGAATCCAGGAAAGTGTCTGGGTTTGGTAACTGCATATGGGTAGGACCCCAGGTGGGGCAATCTCTGGAAGGCCTTTCCTTCAGGCACAGCTCCATACTTTGTCTCTATATCTCCACCCATGGGTATCTTGTTCCCTCTTCTAAGAAGAACTGAACCATCCACACTTTGGTCTTCCTTCTTCTTGAGCTTCATGTGGTCTGTGAATTTTATCTTCGGTATTCTAAACTTTCGGGCTAATATCCACTTATAATTAGTGTGTATCATGTGTGTTCTTTTGTGGTTCAGTTGCCTCACTCAGGATATTTTCTAGTTCTATCCATTTGCTTAAGAAGTTCATGAATTCATTGATTTTTTTTTAATTTATTTTTTACTCTCCATATTCCACTCCCTGCCCCACTCATCCACCCTCTGATTGTTCCACATCCCACATGAGCTCCTCACCCTACCCTGTTCCACATGGATGCCCCTGCCCCACCCCTCCTGACCAAATTCATTTTTTTTTATAGCTGAGTAGTACTCCATTGTGTAAATATACCATATTTTCTGTATCCATTCCTCTGTTGATGGACATCTGGGTTCTTTCCAGCTTCTGGCTATTATAAAAAGGCTGCTATGAATATAGTGGAGCATGTGTCCTTGTTACATGTTGGAGCATCTTCTGGGTATATGTCCAGGAGTGGTATAGCTGGATCCTCAGTTAGTACTATATCCAATTTTCTGAGAAACTGTCAAACTGAGTGGTTGTACCAGCTTGCAATCCCACCAGCAATGGAGAAGTGTTCCTCTTTCTCTACATTCTTGCTATCATCTCCTGTCACCTGTGTTTTTGATCTTAGCCATTCTGACTGGTATGAGGTGGAATCACAGGATTGTTTAAATTTGCATTTCCCTGAAGATTAAGGATGTTGAATATTTCTTTAGGTGTTTCTCTGCCATTCAATATTCTTCATTTGAAATTCTTTGTTTAGCTCTATACTCCATTTTTAAAATAGGGTTATTTGGTTTTCTGGAGTATAACTTTTTTAGTTCTCTTTATATATTGGATACTGGCCCTCTATCAGATGTAAGATTTTTCCCAATTTTTTGGTTGCAGTTTTGTCCTATTGACAGTGTCCTTTGCCTCCAGAAACTTTGCAATTTTATGGGGTGCCATTCGTCGATTCTTGATCTTAGACCATAAGCCACTGGTGTTCTGTTCAGGAAATTTTCTCAATGCCCATGTGCTCAAGGGTCCTCCCCATTTTCTTTTCTGTTAGTTTCAGTGTGTGTGGTTTTATGTGGAAGTCCTTGATCCACTTGGACTTGAGCTTTGTACAAGCACATAATAATGGATTGATTTGCACTCTTCTACATGCTAACTGCCAGGTGAACCAGCACCACTTGTTGAAAATGCTGTTCTTTTTCCAGTAGATGGTTTTAGCTCCTTTGTCAAAGATCAAGTGACTGCAGGTCTGTGGATTCATTTCTGGGCCATGAGTTCTATTCCATTGATCTACCTGCCTGTCACTGTACCAATACCATGGAGTTTTTGTCACAATTTCTTTATAGTATAAAAACCTGAGTGATTTTTTTTCTTTTAATGAGAGTTCAAGTGATGCATTCATAGACATAGCCCTTCATGCTTGTATAGTAATTATTCTTAGCCACTGCTCCATCTTCACCATCTTTGCCTTAATATCTTTTGGGCAAATGGATGTATTTGGAGGATATCATCCTTAGTGAGGTAACCCAATCACAAAAGAAGTCACTAGATATGTACTCACTGATAAGCGGATATTAG
>NC_034594.1:90877568-90887320 GCF_900095145.1 Mus pahari
AAATAAAGAAAATAATAATAATAAAAAAATAAATAAATAAATAAAAAACATAAAGTAATAATGCTACATAGAACAACATACCATGAAAGACATTTGCTGGGATTTTTGTTGCCTGGAAAATAGTGTTTTATTCATGACTGGTGCCTGCTTTGGACCTCTAGAGTACTTACTATAATTAAAGAAACAGTGGATCTGGATGGAATTGTAGAAGTGAGAGGTGAATATAATCAAGACACATTGTATTAAATCTAAAAGTGAAAAAACATTTGTAAATACATATATACTTATATATGATTTTTTTTTTCAGGAAAACTCCAAAAGAACTAATACAAACTGTGTTTTGTTTTGTTTTGTTTTGTTTTGTTTTGTTTTTCGAGATAGGGTTTCTCCATATAGCCCTGGCTGTACTGGAANTTACTTTGTAGACCAGGCTGGTAAACAGAAATAATCGAAGAACTCTACACACTTAGGCTGTCAACTTAACAGGGACAACCAATACAAAAATCAATTGCCAACATGAAACAGGTTGGATTCCAGCTGTGCCACTGGATAAAAATGTACCTTGTTCTACCTTAGCACATCATTGACACCAGCCATGGCAAGTGTAGGCACACTTGCCTCCTGACACCCTGCCCTTATTCCTCCACATTTCCTGCTCAGAGAAGATGGCTTATAGATTACCTTGCTTGGGATGTTAGGAAGTACCTAGAAATAGAGTCTTATCTTCACATTAATCCAGCTTTAAATCACCAAATATAGACTTCTGAACCTCAGTGTTCTCCTTGAGATGCCCCAGTGGCTGTCTATGGTCTCTGCTGACCTAGGATGCCCTTAAGCCTGAAGGAACCCTGCTGAAAAGGGAAGGAACAAGTGTGCTTATGAACAGCTGGCTCTTACTCCAGCCTCAGCAGGGTTCTCTCTAGCCCTCTGGCTTTAGACTTAATCTTAAAACTTCCTGACTGATGCTCATCTGTTTTTCTTTCTTAATGTGAGAATTAGCTGTGATGTTTCAGGGCACTTCACTGTGTGGGGTCTAGCCTTTTCAGGAAGCTAATGCTTTCCCACATTTACTCAGGAGGTATTTACACACATTGCATGGACAGGGAACCAACATGCAGTCTTCATGATTACATGATTTCACATGGACACTTTCTAGGAAAGGGCTGATAACTGCAATTCCCATCCTGGGTGCATTTATAGTGGGATATGATCCAGCAGCTGATGTAAAAGTACTGGGATGATCTGCTTAAAATTAATTATTCTAAATCTAGTTATGAAATTAACCTTGTCGTCAATGTACTTCAGGTTTCCCAGGAAGCTCTCTGTATAACATTATATATATAAATCAATTAGGTTCTGAAGACTTTATTCTTAGAATTGAAGAAATCAGAGTTTATATTTCAATTTTAACATATTTTGCTTCTTTAAATTTACAGAATTGTATTAAGTAATTTGTCTGAGAGAGTTATTTTTAATTGCCTTCTCTTTACTGAGATGTGTGTGTGTGTGTGTATGTAATTGTGTATTTGTATACTGATGTGCATTCACATGTGTGTGCTTGCATGTGGAAGCCAGACTTCATATTTAGGTGTACTTCTTCCAGGTATTTTTGGAGACAGTTCTTCTCAGTAGCTTGGATCCCTTAAATTTGGCTCTGCTAGCTGACCAGCAGACCCCAGGAATCTCTATTTGCCAAATGCTTGGATTACAAATGCACACTCCCACAAGCAAATTTTCACTTGGGTTCTGGCGCTTAGACTCAGATCCTCATTTTGCACACCAAGCACTTTACAAACCAAACCATCTCCACCCCCATTACTGAGCTTTTTATACTATTCATGCAATTTGTGTTTCATCTTTAAGCTGTTGTTTTCTTCTATATTTTGCCTCTGCTTTGAAGTTTAAAATAATCTTTGGCTCTGATAGATAACTAAGTCCCTAGGAAGCTTAGTTCCCTCCCTTAAAGAGCAAGTGTAATTGGGATGCTGACCTCATATGACCTGCAAAACTCAGTTACAAAAATGAGCATGCTTCAAAATGCACCCACAGTGCTTGTTAAGGCAGTGTGCTGAGCTCATCTTGTAGAACATCTGACCCAATAGATCAGAGTTGGATTAAGAATTTAAATTTCTAAAGAAATATCAGGTATTTGTGGGGCATTGCCTATGCCCCCACTTTTTGAAGCTCTGTGTAAACCATAAGTGGAATCATGCATTTGATGAGTTTACCAGAGCTAAAGTGGTGAGACCCATGACTACTGTTAAAGGCAGTGTGTGGCATCCACTTAGTTCAGGTAACCAGAGGACGCCTATTCTCAGTTTCTTTAATTGGAGCTTTGTATACAAAAGGAAGAATAAGCATAAGACATCAGCATTTTTTTTTTTTTGCATAAACTGAAAGCTCAATGGAACAGATAATCTCTCCTTGGGTTATGGGCAGAGTTACTCAGGCTAGCTCATTAAAGACAATTAGCTCAGAGGCCTTGCAGCAGACAGAGGAGCTATAGAAGAGCCTGTGGGTCATACAGATGCTTAAAGTAAAGAACTCTAGGCCAAAATCTGAAACCCCAGGTGTCTGCTAGGGCTGTAGTCTAATGGAAAGCTTGCTGCCCTGGAATGGGCTCCAGGAAGACTCTCCCTGGCTTATAAAAAAGAAAAGAAACCAAACGGAAACTCATCTTCAATAAAATTATTAAGCTCATTATCACAATAGCAGTCAGTGCTAAGGAGAGAAGTGTGATATAAAAACCACAAGGCACAGAAAGATTTTATTGTTCTTGCCACAGTGTGAGCTCAAGCAAAGAGGGATAATGCAAAGTCGATGGATACAGGGTAAAAATAAAAATGGACCAACCCCACAAGCAAAATATGGAGTGTGCAGAATTCATTTGTTTCAGGTCTGTGCCCAGTTATAGTGGTTCACATGGAGAAAATTCTTCCCTCTACCTGAGAGTATACAGATACTTTCTATACTGTTCTGAAACACATGGAAATGCCAAATGGGACCACAACATGTGTCAAGTATTCCCCAACTTGCCTTGAAAATAATCATTATACTCTGTAACCCAAGGATGTATCAGAAACTGAGATATAGTCTATAAATGAAGATAGTATTGATTTTTTTCTTAGAAGGCATTACAAAGGAGAGCTACCCAGAGAAGAGAACGCTCATCAGTTAAGACCTCACAGACCTGAGTTCAGTTTTCATAGTCACAACCACTTGAAACTCCAGCTCCAGTGGATCCAATACCTATGGTCTCAGGAGGCATTGTGCTTCTTTACACACACACACACACTTAAAACTACAACAAAGTTTTTAAAAGAAGTGGCCCTTAGAACTAGAGTGGAGTAATCAATGAATCTTGCATTTGTCATTTCTTAATACATTTGATTTTATAGTTTAGACTATCAAGCATGTGTGAGAAAATACATTAAGTTGATTTTGAAAGTAAGATGGGGCAGTCTTCTGTGATGTGAAGACAAATGCATGGAAGGGAACACTGTGAAGATCTGTGTGAAGATGGAGAAATACATGTATCATATATGGTAATTTTCCCTAGAAGCAGTTCTGACTTTATAATAATTCAGCTATATTTGTGTGTCATCTTTCTTCTATTATGACAAGCTGCAATGTCAGAGGGTTAGGCTTCTATTAGCAAACAAAGAAACTGAGTATCTAGAAGGGATAAGAACAAAGCAGGCTAGTGTACACATACTACCTTGATGTTCTAAGCATCTTTGCTGACTGTGGGTCGGCCTCAGGTGGACATGGAGATATTGATTGCATAGTCTCATGGACCTCCCTCAGCCTTCCTCTAAAGTAGCTACTTCTGTGATGTACTACTATTTCAGACATTGCATCTACGTGAGTGTTGTATGTTTGTGAGAATGGAAGAAGGTTAACACATAGGTTTCACATGGCTCCATGATGTACAAAAAGCAAGAACATGTGCTGCACCAGTACTAAGATTTGAGTTCTAATACCAGCACTCATGCAAACTGCCAGATGTGGCCACATACATTTATATGCCCAAATCTCTGGAAGGCAGAGATAGGAGGATCACTGAACTTGCTGGTTGCAGCTCCCACATGGATCAGTAAGAAACTGTTTCTCAAGAGAGTAAGTAAGAGAATGTCAGAGCAGAATACTTGATATCCTTTTCTGGACCCAGCACACATGCACAGAGATAGATGTATCCACACATACATATACATACACACTTCCAAACCAAGAAACAATGAGGATTGACTTGGACAGTTGAAAAACTGTACATAATATAAGAGTTAACCCAAGCCATGTTAGGGAGAGATAATAGGGAATCCATGTTTAAACAAACTCTATTTAGAGGCCAGGATCAAGGTGCCCTTTCAATTAAGATGGCTTTTCCCACACTCAGAAACATGAAGGATGCACTGCTAGTATGGATGTACACATGCAAGTGACTGCACCTCCAGAAACTCATGGCTGAAGGCCAATCACACTGCCAAGCAGGTGCAGCACAGCTTTTCTCCCTGACCAAGAAGAGCTTCATCCATGAGTCCCTATGCATTCTGCTTCTGTGTCCCTGCCAGGCCATCTAGTTATAGCTCAAATGTCTTCTTTATGTACCTCCTTCATCCCACAAATATGTTAGCTTATGGGTGTTCTCTTTTGAGATGGATTTGTCACTTAATAATTTCTTACACAATTGGATAACAACACAATACATGGTTTTGTCAGTTGCATGTATTGCATATAAAATTTATCGTGGAAGAAAATGAAAGATCAAGTGACAATGTGGAGAGAATTTAAGAATAGAGTTACAGCACTCAAAATTTTAAGTTTCAAAACTTACACAATCTGTGTGAATGTGTATGAACCATGTTTTTCTAGAACCTGAAGACTTCCAGATGGCTATATTTAAATGTACAGGAGAATGAAAAAAATTCCACTTTCAGAATGTAACCCTAGGATCTAAGCAAGAGTTGATAGATTCTCTCAATATATATGTATGTATATGCTACATTTAAATAAGTATGTTCTATACATACACATAAACATGAATCTTAGCATGGTGGATTTATTCTGACGTATAAATTTTAATTATCTATTTTTTTTAATTTGTAATAGTTATTAAGCTACTAGAAAATGATGAGTATGCATACTTTGTATTGGATGTTTAATTTTGCAGTGAGATGACTTATGTAAATTGTGCCATTATTGTAAGGTTGTATTAGCAACTGGTATCACTGCAAGGGGAAACATCAAAGACACAGACCAGTGATTTATACCTCCCCACCTAGGCACCACTGCCCATTAGCAACAGTTCTGAGCCCTGATATGAGAAAGTGATGAAGTAGCTTGACCCTAACATTGCAGTGGGAGTGACATCAACTTTGTCTCTGACTTAGTTACTTCTTCAGCTGTGATAAAGTAAACCGACAAAAGAACATATGGGAGAAGGGGTTTATTTTGTCTCTGCAGTTCTAGGATGATATAGTTCATCATTGTAAGGAAGACATGATAGCAGCATGCCAGGTACTCACATTACATCCACAGTTAGGGAACAGAGGCAAAAGAGGTGAACTGTAAAACCTCACAGCTCCCCCCAGTGAGCACTTCCTCCCTTGAGCGTTCACCTCAATCTTTCCAAACAGCACCACCAGCTAAGGTATAAGAGTTCAAACACATGATACTATAGAAGACATTTTACATTAAAACTGTAACAATTGGGCTGGAGAGATGGATCAGAATTTAAGATCACTGTTCTTCTAAAGGTCCTGAATTTAATGTCCAGCAAACACATTGTGGCTCACAACCATCTGTAATGAGATTAGGTACTCTCTTTTGATGTGCATATATGCAAGTAATATATGCAAGCAGAACTCTGTATATTTAATAAATGTATAAATCTTTAAAATGTTTTATTAGTCAATAAAGTACATGAAAACTTCCTGAATTCTTTTCCAGACGAATGTCAGCTAATAAGTATGTATTCTGGCTGGTCTGCAATAATCACAAACATTACTTGGTTGGGTTGCAAGCATTTTAGTTTAAGTGCCTGTAACTATGGATTCATGCCTTTGTGCTGCTACATGGAAGTAGACAGGGCAGAAGACAACCTCACTATAGTTTCTCAGGTGTTTTCCATCTTAAGCACTTTGAGACACGGTCTCTCATTGGCCTGGTAATCATCAAGTTAGGTCAACTTGAAACTAAGCCCTAGAAATCTGCCTTGACAAGCATGCACCACTAAAATCCTGATTTTTAAAAATAGACTTTGGGGGATTGAACTCACATTCTTATGCCTATAAGGAAAGAATTTACTAACTGAACCCCGAGTACAAGTAGATTTTGCATATTTGTTTTTGATTGATTTGTTTTTCTTGCCCCCTCCTCATTTCTTTCCAGGCCCATTAGAAGCAAGTGCAATAGCAATACATAGTAGATATCTTTCCTGGGTGACAGTTTTTGCTGAGTGCACCCATGAACTCATCTTAGAGCATAGGAGAGGCATATGGTGCCCATGTAAAGATAAGCCAATAAAGAGTAGGGCTGTAGCTCAGTTGTATTTATACAGAGCTTACCTAGGATGTATGAGACTGTGTGTCCAAATCCTAGGTCTCAAAAAGGAAGGGAGAAAAAGAAAGATAAGGCAGTAAGTTCCTGCTGTCAGTCACAAGCCCAGGTCCAGAATGACTAGCAAGGCTGAGACTAAAAGAAAAAAATGTACTTTCCACACCTTCTCCCCCCCCCCCCACTACANAGGTTCATGTATAACCCAAGCAGGGCTCCTCACAGATCCAGCTTTCCAGTTGCCTTGCTTCAGAATAAAATGCAATAATCAATAGGTTTTGGAGAATGCCATAACTCTTTCTTGTCTGACCACAGGGTAAGGGATATATGAAGGACTTGTTCATAGTTTTCTTGTTCAATGACTTGTATGACTTCCTGATTTACACAAGACAAGGGAAACAGAAAATAAATGAGTATGATTTAGAAATAACTAGGCACTACTTATCAGAATGTTTGGCACAATGGGTACTGATAAGGATGGTGGACTGTCTCTGAATTCATTGTCTCCCACTTGAGCTGTCTTTGTTTATCCACCAGTAGATGAAGTGTGTCTGTAACCTCTGTCTGCCCCAGGGATTTAGATAAGATGGAGAGGAGGATTGCTCCCTGAGACTGGAGCAGGATTACACTCTCATTTGCATCATTTTAATTTAGCTGAGCTCCCTTTTGTGCTCAGATTTAGGACAGGAGCTCTGGATCCAGGCAAATCTAAGTCTGAACCCTGCAACTTGAAAATCTTGTCATCCTGAGCTGAAATTCCTAACTCTAGGTAATAGAGCCTGCATCTGCCAACCATTTATAAAATCTACATCAGAGTCACTAGGCTGTTCTACATAGACTCCCAGCATCCCTTACAAGGAGGAATCAACAATATTCAAGTACTTAAATAGTAACCTTGTTTGAATCCCTAAAGTCACCTTTCTTCCCTCAAAGGTAAAATGCTAAGAGTGCCTTGAAAGTTACATTACTTAACTGGAGTGACAGTGAAGTAAGTGAAGTGCTGGTTTGTAAACAGAAGATCTCTGCTCTATCCTTAGAAACCACATTAAAAAGGCCATGTGTGGTGGTACTTACTGGTAATCATAACAATGGGGAGAAAGACCTGTAGATACCTGGGACTCAATGACCTCCTTGTGAACCCCAGGCCAGTGAGAGTTCTGCTTCAATAAACAAGACAAATCATGTCTGAGACATTGCACCTGAAGTTGTTTCTCCCTCACAGGCATACATAAAGAAGCATACAACCACAGACACAAGTACCTGCATACAAGTATGGACAGATTAATTCTGTTCACATCCCTGGGTATATTTTCAGAGGACAGCAGCATTTGCAGATACAATAGTTCTATGAAGTACTTAGTGGTATGAGAAGGAATGGAGTCCCCATGACCCCCTGGATTATTGAATACTACCCTGCTCAGATTGCTTCAGAATGGAGAAATCACCTCCTATTGTGCAGGATGGATACAAGTTACTAAGTAATCTGCTAGCAGATGCAAGTTGTTCTGGAAGCAAAACAAACCACCTGGTGTGTCAGGAATTTAGCAGCAGATTGTAAGCTGCTGGCATTTTGTTTAAGTCTTCCTAGAAAAGCATTCCAGTGTACTTTTCAAACAACAGCTGGTACTTGGCTGAAGCTAGGCTGTTATGTTTAGCAAATCCCTTGGAGGCCTAGAACCTGAAGAATCACATGTGAGCATCTCTCCTTGATTCATTAATAACATTTTCGAGTGGGTTGAGTAGCTATTCAAAAAGTCAAAATGCTCACTTCTAACAGTTTTCCAGTGGCATGAGCTTGTTTTGCAATTTGTTTCACTGCTTAGATAAACTTTAAATAAAATAAAATTTCCCACGTTGGTCGCTAACTTACTAAATATGGTCTAGGATGACATTGAAGTTCTGATTATTCCTTCCAGAATGTTGGTATTTTAGACATGTTCCATAATAGCACACTTGTACAGTGCTAGAATTAGTTCAGAGTTTAGTGCATGCCAGGCATCCACTGTTCTCATTGAGCTACACCTCCAGTCTCCTAATAGAAATTCTCTAAACTCTTCAAGAAAATGGAGACACTATCTAGTTGAGATTTCTATAAGGAAAGGCAATGTTTCCTGATAGAAATGGAATACCAGGTACATAGCTAAGATATCGGAGTCACCCAAAAAGAAGGAGGACTCAAGGAAATAACAGACTCTAGACCTGGGAGATTGTAAGAATACTGGCTCAAAAGAAATTTCAGAAGTATGATCTCCCCAAACGTAAAATTGTCACTATTATCTGAGACCACAAACAATCTCCTCAGACAGGTAGAAAGAACAATTACTTGGGATTTGACATAAGAAATCTATATCCTGTTGTTGACCATGTCCCTTATTGGCATATACATTTTTAAATCCATTTAATCTATTTGAACTTTTCAGGTGGCATCTTAGACAAACAAAGGCATCCAATTCAAGCACACAGAAGTTATGCAATGAATGCTAGCTTTGAAAAATGAATAATAAGTGATCTTTCAATAAGCGGCAGCTAAATATTATGCTAAATCACAGGATTTACTAGTGAGAAATACATGTAACTCCTATTAACTGCCTAGAAGCCATCAGAAATGTTATCAGTTTGGGGAAAACAAGGACTTGCTTTAAAGGACTTGGTAATTTGTCTGAATTGCATTACTGATTTATGATTTTTCTAAATAAAGTACTGTCCAGGTACCAATTCTTCTGACATAACTATGAACAGAGAGCCACTTGTCATTGTTATAAGAAAATGGCCAGATAGCTCAGTCAGCAAAGAATTTTTCACCCAGAATGAGGAACAGAATTTAAATTCCCAGCAGATAAATTAAAAAAGTAGACCTTGAGGCCTATGCCCCTAATACAAGCGCTTGGGAGGCAGAAACAGGAGAATCCCTAGTGGTTACTAACCAGCCAGTCGAGGCAAAACAGTGAGCTCCCGGTGCAGAGTGACATTATGTCCCCAAAACTAATATAGACAGCTTCTGAGGAAGGTTCTCTTCATTACCACTGGCCTCCACATGTGCACTCACATATACACACACAAACGCACAGGCACGTGGGTGCACACACACATGCACACATGTACATTGACATACAAAGTCTTAATAATAGTTTTATGAATTAGCATTATTAAGCAATATTAATATATATATGATTTGAGCGGATAAACCAAACAGCAGA
>NC_034594.1:90887590-90901786 GCF_900095145.1 Mus pahari
GGTTGGGCCAGGCCTTGGAGTGTCCTGGTGCTAACAAATAGGTTATGTGACAAATGCCCTTTTACATGCTTTCAAAGTACTGTGAACATAGAAAGTAAAATAAGGAAAGCAGTTCTTTTGAATGCACATGGCTAGAGAACCTTTATGCTGTTAGTTGAGATTGGTTGGTCCTCATCTTTATGATAATTCAAGAGATTATTGCTCATTGTTCAAAATATAAACTTTTAGCTAAATTAAAGTCATATTCATAGTTGAAACTTTGCTATGTACTGCCCATGGCGATGTCAGTTTCTGGTCTTTAGGGATTTATTTGATATCAGTCTTGGATGTAATGCCATAATGATGGAATCCCTAATTTTTCAAACATGGCTACACGTGGCTTATAAATGTAAGAAAACAGGGTCCTTACACATCAGAGTATGTATATATTTAAAGATAATACTATCAAGTAAGATAAGAATTTACTTAGCTGTAAGAGTATGAGGGCAATATGCTGGGGATATTCAACAGTGTAGGTAAGGTACTTGACACAAAAGTTTGAACCCCTCACTTTCAAACCTAGAACCTAAGTAAACATCTATAATCTTGGCCTCCTGCTGTTGTGGGCAGATAAACAGATATTCTGAGAAGCTAGTGGGCCATTTATCTTGGTCTGTTTGGGTGCTGACAACGGAAGACCCTGTTAGAAACAGCATAGAAAGTGAAGATCCGCACTAAATGATGTGCTCTGACTTTCACACTTATACCACTGCATGCACATAAACATGTACTCATGCTTGCATACATACACATATACACACATAAACATATTACAGATGCACACATAAACAAACACGCATATACCACACACATATAGCACAGACATACAAGTACACATATGCATACACATGCATTCACACTTATACTCCATTACACACATACATGCACAAACACACACACACACACACCACACACACACACACACACACACACATATACACACACGCACACACACACACACACACACACACACACACACAGGGAAAAAGGTAAAAATCACTCAGTGAAAGTAGAAGTGGATACCATAAGGTTAAATTATGCTTTTTGCTTATTAATAACCTTGTATATAAAGAAAGTTATTGTGATGAAATCTTCCGCCACGAACTCATGTGCACTTAGAATCTCAAAATATGATCTGTTTGAAAACATATTGTTTGTTAATATATCTACTCTTCATGTGAATTTTCACTTGAATTCGAAGAGCCTGCAAATCAGGTGATTGGCATCTTTATCAAGAGTAGAGGTTGGGCTGGGAGATTTTGTGTGGATAAGTGCTTGAAGACCTGAGTTCCTTCCTCAGAGCACAAGTACATGGTGTTGTGCACTTGTAATAGCAGTGAAAGGGATGCAGAAGCAGGTGGATCCCTGCAGCTTACTGGCCATCCAGGTTAGCCTACACGGTGAATACCTGATGGAAGAAGAGGCTCTGTATCAACAATGTAAAGGTAAACAACACTTAAGAATCATGACCAGAGTTGACCTCTGACCTCCACACATGTTACTGTATTGACACTTACCTAGAAGATAGGGAAAATGTCCATGAAGTGAGTCATAGATAAAACAAGTAGGGACAGATCTACTGCATTTATAAGCCAAGGAACATTTTACCACTGGCAGGAGGCAGCCAAAGCTGGGAGGAAACAAGAAAAAAAAAAAAAAAAACTCCCCTGGGACTTTCAGCGAACATATAACCCTGACCTACATTAATTTGTTCTGATCTCCAAAATTATGAAATATTCTTTGTTTTATAAATCATCCACTTATGGGAAGTTTGCTTTGACAACCCCCATAATCTAATGTACATTTGAGCCTATTGCTTTCTGCTGTAAACCTCATAGAACTTGGACCTCTACTCACCTGAAAGTCCATCCTACATGGCAAAATAATGTCAAGTACAACTACACTCAAGAGCAGCATCTGATCTCTGACCTGCAGACACACATCTTTCCATATGTATACATTTGCTTAAGCACTAACTTGCCCAACACAAGGACATATCACATCCTCCAGATCATGAGATGTGAGGCTCTGCAAAATTGCTGAGAATCATGCTTCTCCTTGCTCCAAAGAACTCCATCACTGGAATTCACCTTCAGCTCCAATGTGTCCCTTAATACTCATCGCCATCACTTACAGACCTCAGGTCAAATGCAGTCACCCATACTTGTTCTGATTAAGTTATTTAAAGTAGAATTGTTTTCTTATAAGAATGCTCATTTCCTTTGGTTCACCCTTTAGGGCTGAAATATTACTTCTGATGTTTTTCTGCAATCCCCCCCAATGTTACTGGATGACCAGGTCTTGTCCATGAAACTGAACAAAGGCATTTTAGTAAAGAGAGACCAGCCTGATCTTGGCTCCATCTCTCAACTTTGTTTCTCAAAAAATAAATGCCTAATAAACATGTACTAAATATTTGTCTTGGCTGCCTCATTCCTCAGCGATATATCTGAAATGTTTTCTAAAATGACTTTGACATCATTATAAATTTGACTTGAAAGCTGGTCAATTGATGCATTTGCTAGGGATTATCTTTGCCCCAAAGCTCATTAAGCCTGTCCTCACATACAACAATATTCATAGGAACAGCAAAATATGGTGAGTGACCTAAGTAAGTAGTCTGGCATGAAGGAAATACCGACAGCAATTAGGATCTTATGACAGCTCTGCTGGATGTCTACAGATGTGGGATATGGGTGATGAATGAGCTAGAGTAGTAAAGCCAGCCTCTAGATGCTGGAGGAGAGAAGAGACAAGCCCATATTAATTTATACCCAGCAAACAATTTGAAAGGTTTAACAAAATCATATATTACTAAAAGAATATGATCTTAGAAATGACCATAAAGACAGGGAGGTAAAAAAGTGAATCTTTAGGTTAGTATATTATTTTTGGCGATATCATGATTTTAACTGTTCACATCCATAAATTTCAAAACAGAACTTAGGCAAAGGCACAGTGTACATACAAGAGGGCACTATCATCAGCTACTAGCTGCCTTAGACATAGGGCACCTTCTTTCTCCTCTCAACAGTGAAAAAATATGAAGTATTTCCAAAACATACAATAATACTGGAACAGCTATATCCTGTGTAACAGTGAAGGTTACTCTCTGGTTGTTATGCAAAACTCCAGGATGACATGGGCATGAAAATCTACTATCACAAAGCAAATATGGAAGGAATCCACTACCTGAAATCCAACACTATAGCAAAGAAGCATAATAAAGTGTACATTCCACGACTCTCACACTGTCCTACAAAAACAAAATGTTTCATGAGTGATAATTTGATGCTTCAGTAATTTTGGAATTAGTTGCTTTTGTTGCTTTCTTCTTGCTATGATGAATGCCTGACAAGGATCGCTTTTAGGGAGAAAATATTTATCTGGCTTGAAATTACAGGAGGTTGAGGCACCTAGCCACATTTACAGCCTGGAGCAGTGAAAAAAGAAATGTATGTTTGCTAATGCTTAGCTGCCTTTCTCCTTCTCAGCCCAGCCCGTGAAATGGAGATACCAACCTTCAGTTTGGGACACATTGTAATTTACCAGATTAAGCAAATCCCCAAACAAGGATGCACATAAGCCATCATACAACAAACAATTACTGAATGAGACTATCTTCTGTGTTGTCTAAAGTTGACAACACTGATTCATCAACACAGTGATTCATGTCACACATGAGAACCTGGCATCCTGGCATACACACACACACACACACACACACACACACACACACACACACATATATATATATATATATATATATATATATATATATATATATATTCACCAAATGTGCAGATGTTTTTGAGGCAGTCATATCATGTGATTTGGGCTCCATCATTTCAGTAGTCTGAAAACCAAAGGAAAGGGCACATTGATTCTAGAATATTCTCATTCCTGCCAGGACAAAAATATCATGTTACTTTCTAACTCATCAATGCTTTTCATCTTCTGCTTCTATTAAAGTCTGAGTGAATGGCAGAGCCTTTCTGTACATTGTGATGATAGAGGTTCTGACTCTCCTGCTCACGTTATTAATGGGGTCATCATCACGTGTTATGCTCACTGGGTTAAATTGCCACTTGAATGTCATCCCTCCATCCTGAATCAATTGGCAACATTCTCTGAAACCAAGAAAGTGTCACTGAACAAATCTCTCAACACTGTATCTTCTAGAAAGCATTGTAAGAAAAAGAATGTACCTACAGGGGGAACACAGGCCTGAGAAAGATGACTGCAAATTGGGGAAGAGAGAAAGGCAAGGTTTTGTGATGTAGCCTACATATCTAACTTGTAGTAAAGGAAGCACTACAGACTACTGGAATCTGCACAAGGTATGTGTGGCCAATGGCTTATCTAAGTGGTAGAGAGGTTGTTGGGAGCCTGGTGCTTGTCTTCTGCTCCAGTAGCCCTAGCTGGACCACACAGAAATAAAGAACATTCACATTTATATTTGTAGCATGAGAATTATAGAAAAATTTTTTTTCTTTCTATGAGGTTTCAGGTCAGTGCCACAATGAGACAACCAAACGTCAGGTATGTACCTATGTATCCAGCTTTCTTGTCACTCCCATCACACATATGAGTTCCCACTCTGTGCCTCAGTGAGGCTCCAACCACTCCTAGCGGTCACTAGGAACAAGCTAGTTAACCTCTCCTTGTAAGAATCAGGGTTTCCTAAAGGAAGAGGATTGAGAGAACTGACAACAGCTACCTGATGGATTCCTTGTTGCCGTAAGCTAATGAACAAAAGACTAAAAGGCAGAATAGCAAAGTATAGTCAAACAAAGTTAATTGGCAATTCAATAGAGTATTGGTAAAGCTGGGGAGCTTACCAACTTTAATAAGTGGTTTTTTGTTGTTGTTGTTTGTTTGTTTTTGTTTTTTATTTTAATTTGGGTTTATGATGCCCTACCTCATGACTCCCCACTTCCTTCCTATCTTTGTTGATCTTAAAGTGTCTCGGTACTACTTCTACAGCACAAATTATGCCTCTGTGTCTGTAGACTACCATGGATTAATTGACTTGTTGATTGGCTGGAGTATGAATGGGGTCCTTAACCTCCTCTATTCTTTGTGATATATCAGGCACAGAGACAACCAGAGAAAGTGAAGAGAAATACTCCATGTTTTAGAGATATGGACATTAAAGGCTACTGGGCAAAAAAGCTACAAAGAAATGGTAAATCACTGACTATTGCTGGGGCACAAAAACTTAAACTTAGATTATTATATTCCCATGTATCCAGTCCTAGGGTAGGCATAACTTCCAAAGGAACAGGTGTTTCACGAAGGCTTATTAGATTGGTTTCAATTTTAGCAGTTGGATAATTCCAAGAAAAACTGTTCCACAGTGGAAAGACTAAGAACCAGCTAAGTGCTTAGTCCCCAAAGCTGGATATCTCAGAAGTCATCTGCCGTCTGGTGTTGAAAGCCTGGGACTCTGGGAGAAGTTAAATTTCACCTTCTATTGAAGAAAAAAAGAGTTAGGCAACCCTTATAATGATTTATATATGGCACTGTGATGCATAAAATCTCATTTTCTTTAGTGCATTTGTCAAGAGCTTTCCAGGCATATACCTCATGTAAGACAAGTTGTTGTCCTTTCGACATGTTAGCAGAAGAGGGGAATTCTTACTGAAACTTTCTCTTGACAGATGTTGGCCCTGTCATCTTTGACTGATGTTCTGTTCTTCTTCCTTCAAATCCTGCACTGTGAAGTTTATATCCTGTTTTACCCTATTGCATATTAATGCCTGGGTCTTCATGGCCAGATGAAGTCAATCCATAAAACTCAGACACACCAGTCAATTAGGATGCATTTGGCAAGCTTGGCTTTTTCTTTATTTTGATCTCCCACATGTGCTGACGAGATTGCATCTTGTTCTGTTTTATAAGAAAACACCTCCCCTCCATAGACTAGAAACTGCATGCACATTTGCTGGCTTAAGCATTGTAGGATTTATTAAACAGAGCATATAGATTCAAGGTTTTCTTTTAACATGCTGTGAAAGCTTTAAAATTATTTATTGTACTCATTATCATTAGGAACTGTGCATTATCTGATCTCTCTCCCTTTCTCTCTCTCCAGTGTTTTATGATAAAACTCTATTTTAAGATTCATAAGTTTAAAGCATCATCTGCTTCTGCATGGAAAATGCATGCAGCATGGGGACGAGTGGGGGTTGACTAATGACTACTTGCCATCTGTATTAGTTAAGGTTCTCCAGAGGATCAGCACCAGAAGAATGATTACCTAGGACAGACACAGAGAAGTCATTGGATTGCTATAGCTCATACCAGTTGTGTAGTTTAACAATGGCCATCTGCAGGATGGAAAATTTAAAAACCAAGTATCTCTTCAGTCTGCAAGGCTGGATGCAAGCAGGTGGTCCCTACTGGAAAGCTGCAGAAGATAGACTCTTATGTTAGGGGAGCCGGGCAGTAGGCTCAGCAGCCTAAGATGGATGCGCTTGGCTGTAAGCAATGAAACCACAGAAGTAGAAGTTGTAGCTCTTTCCTGGGCCTCTTATATTTTGGTTTCCATAATGTTGCTGCACACTGTGGGAAAAGGCCTTGCTTGCCTCCTCAGATGGTCCATCCAGGAAGTACCTTCACGGATCACCCAGAAGCATATCTCTTAGCTGATAGCTAAGATGAGACACCATATTATCCCAGAAATATATTTGGATAGGGGCAAAACTGAGTCTTAAACAAAGTGAGTACTCCACAAATCTTTGGGGAAAGAATGACTAGAATTTACTGTATGGACATTTTAATGCCCAAAACATAGAAATTATCACCTTTGGGGCCATGGTCATTAATATCCACTCTAAAGGTAACTGCCCTTACAGACAGGAAACCCAGTAAACAGTGTCCTGTGTCCAACAACCCCATGAGTGGTGGCAGAATTATTAAAGCTTCCAGGGTTCTGTGGGACATAACCCTTCTGCCTGTAAGCCATTTAATTTTCAGGTATAAATGTCCACGTTGCAAAAGATGGTCAGTTAATGTCAGTCTTTAGGGGTTCAGCTTCTATTTCTGTTCTCATTTATCAATTTGAATTAAATTAGGGGAAAGATTTCTGATATAATAATAAATAAATAAAAGTTATGGCTTTTTTCTAGGGCAAAGATTTGCATTGTTTATACAGCATGAGTATCCAGGGAAGAATATATATTTTTCTAATATGCAGCTGTGGATAAATATAAAATGTTCCGTATATAAGATTATGTTCACAGCTTGGGAGAATTTTCAGGAAAATGTTCCCGGCAAGTAACCTATTTTTTGAGAAGCAAAAGTAGAAAGCCTATGTGGAGTGGGAAAATAATATAACCCTGTTTCTTCACACTTTAAAATATGCGGCCTGAATAGATGACTCACACTGGAAGCGAGAGCTCTCTCTTGAGGGTTATGGGCTAGTCCGAGTGGAGGGAAAGGTATGCAGCATGGATGAGAAGCTGCCATCTCTGTGAAGATCAGGCTAATCGGCTCATCAGAGCCAGGTTCCAGCAGTGTAAAACACATTTAGCAGGGTAACCTCCTGAGCATTCATGCAGGACTTGGGACGTGACTACCACACAGACCTAAGTTCTCTGTATTTAGACCAGTATATACTGGCAAAGACAGGGACAAGATGGTGCGTTGTAGTCATCCATACTGGTTTTTGTTTGAAACAGTCAAGAAAATGACTCTTGTTTCGAACAACATAAAGTTACGTGCATAGGCTCAAGAAGTAAAAGTGTATGTGACACAACTGTGTGTTCAAATCACATCACTTATAAAATCTTGATATGGCTACACACAGAGCTGTTATGGGTGGAGACAGGAAGATGTCTGGTTCTTGCTTAGTGGCATACTGTCCCAAGTTCAGTGAGGGATTCTGTCTTAATGAAATAAGATATAGAATAATAGAGAAGGACATTTGACATCATCCTCTTGCCTCCACGTACACACCTGCAACAGGGACACCCACACATAATTTTACTACACATAAATGTGTATTTGTGTGATTAGACATCCATATAGCTATGTGTCAGTGATTAGAATTATTTTTAATTTCATAAATATATATAATATGTTTAAACAATATTTATACCCCTGTTATCTTTTTGTTTTCTTCCCCTTTCTGCTGATCCCCTTTCATGTCCTAAATGGTCGCACTAAGACTTTTCATGTTCTTTATTTTTGAGAGAATATCCAATGAGTATCATGAAGAGTACTTACAGGAGCATAAATTAGGGGTTATTACAGGAGCATGGAAAACATGCCAGTAGCTATTTCATTAAAGAAAATATCTTTTACTCCCCTCCAACTTTTAACTGCCTATAGATCCTAAGAGGATATGGGGGCAGGGTGAGCTCTTCCTCTGGGACAGAACGTTGAGGACCCGAGCTTCCATTGATCTTGTGCAGGTAATCACAGCTGCCATGCCATGCGTTAAGAAATGCAATGGCCATGTCATTCCTAGATGTTGATGTCACACATACTTACCATTTTCCTTGGCTTAGGGAATATCCTGGAAGAGGTGGACAGAATCATTAGCATTACTAATAATCATTATAATTAATATGTGTTCTGAGAGATTTTATTATTATTAATTATTATTATCTTTTCTAGCATCTGAGACTCATAATGAGTAGAAAGTTTATACACTTTAGACTAACCTTTCTTAATGCTACTGATATGGACACTATATAAATTCAAGAGATAACTAGTTATCAGTGTGTCTCTGTGAGTTTATGTATATTGGCCCATGGGTATGTGTGTACATGTCAGTGTGAGGTTCACATCAGTGTAAGGATCTATGTACGTATGTGTGTGCATGCTTGTGAATATGTAGGTTACAAGTCTATTCAGGTACCTGTCCATCCACCTTGTTTAATGAGTCTTTACCATGAACTCACGAAGGAGACAGACCAGTGAGTCCCAGAAATATGGCTATCTGAACTTTCATGGAACTGTGATTCAAAGAATGTACCATCAGCTTTTAATTTAAAAAAAAAAAAAATGGGCTTCAGGATCAAACTCAGGTCCTCATTCTTATGTGGGAAGCACTTTTCTGACTGAGCTATTGTCCCCAAAATTATTTGTATTATTTTCATTTTACAAATATGATTTTAAAGATGTGTTTGGCAAGAATAATTCTCCAATGCACAGGGAGAACACATTCTCCCATCAATAGTGAAGCCTGTGAGTTGTCGCAATTGGATTGAAGGACAACAGTAATGGACTTGAAAGACATTGTGTTATGAGAAATAAGTTAAACAGAGAGAGATAAATAGGGTATTTTCTCTGCCTATAAAAGGCAATATAGGCCTTCTGTACATGTAAAGTACAGCGGTGCTTAGCAGAGGCTGGGGAGAATCGGGGTGAGAAGATATTATGTGGATCAACTGGTATAAAACTGCACCAGAAAGGAGGAAGTTTTGGTGATCTAGTGCATTTCAAGGCAATTGAGTTTAATAATAATATAGGATACTCCAAAGTGTCTAGACATAAAGTTTGTAAATTATTTTACCAGGATTATATGAGGTGATAGGCATGTCAAGTAGACATAATTGATCTTTACATAGTGCATGCATCCAGTCATCACAGTTTGTTACCACATGTCACATAAAGTGATGATATTAACAGGACAATGGAGGTGGTTCTCACATGGATCTTGAGTTCAGAGGCAAGATTGCATGCATATGTAACCCCATGAAATTAGGAAACAGTGGCAAACATTTCCATGGAGTTCACTGTCTGTGTGATTTGGAAACTATTGTGTCTATAAATTAAAGGAAATTTGTTATTTTAATGTTTTATGACCAAACTATGATGATTAAAAATAATCCAACATGAAATGCCATATTCCCGTGACAATTGTTATGTCAGTGATCACACTGAATGGCTCTATGAGAAGGGCAAGTTGCTTTTCCTCCTTCTCAGTTCTCTCACCATTAGAATATGTGTATAATTAACATATTATCTACACCTACACCTAGGTCAGGGCTTAGAATCATTGACCCTGAAACTGCACCCTTTTGTTTCTGGATTGAGGTAACGCAGAAGGGATCATTTTCAGTCATTAAATCTCTCAGGTCTGGAAAGTAAAAGGTGTCTGCACGGTTAACAGAGGGCCTGTTCCTATGACCAATGACCTGCCACATATGCTGCTTTCCACATGTAATTAGTATTATAATCCCAGAGCAGTTGAAACATCACTTCCATGGACAGTAAATAGAAATGGGAATAGACTGAATGAACCAGGGAAATACTATGGAGGATGCAATATTTCCATGTAGGTCTAACAGAAGCACTCAAACTAAAATTAGAGCAAAAAGATAGAGTATTTCACAAGAGAAAAAAGACATATACCATGAGAAAGGACACATCTGTCCTGGAAATCAAATTAAGGATGTGAGATACTTGTCAAGGAACCTGTAGATGTGATAGAAAGGGAAGGTCATGGACAGATATGACATGGTATTCTAGTTTACTTTCTTTTGCTATGATAAAGCAATGGCCAAAATTAATTGTGAGGAAGAATAAGTTTATTTGGTTTCCAGGGGCTGTCTGTATTTGACAGAAGCTGGCAAACTGATGGCTGGAACCTGGATGCAGGAACTAAAGCAGATTGACTGGAGAAAAGGTGTTCCCTGGCTTGCTTGCACCAGCTCCTGCTTAACTATTTTTTTCTCATTCATCTCAGGTCCATTAGCGCAGAGGATAGCAACACCCATGGTTGTATGTTCTTATATTCATTACCAATTAAGAAAATGCCCCACAGACATGCCCACAGACAAATCTGATAGAGGAAACACTTTGAGATTATCTCTTCACCAATGTCAACTAGAGTGGTGGTAAAATTAGGGCTTATGAGATACATCACTTAACTGTATGAATTCAAAGGATTTGTAAGTCAGGGAATTCTAATAATGGCCTACCTGAAAATAGATTTTTGCCTTTTGAATAAGTTTTGGATTAAAAAATTATACAGCTATAAAGACTAGAGAAAGGGTTTAATTGGCGAAGTCTTTCCACTGTAAGTCTATGAACTTTATGTTGGTTCTCAAACACCCATATAAAAAAAATTAATGAATGAATGAAGGCACTCATCCAAAATGTGCGTTCAGAAAAGGAACCAGAGAATTTATCTGCCCTCTCTAGAACTTTAGAGTCAAAGTAATGTAACATCAGGTTTACAATTACACAATGATAAAGGGGTCAGTAAATTCAACAGGTTTTAATGCAATTTTTTTTTGGACATTTTTTGACTATTTGTTAATTGTTAATTGCTTCATGTGTATGTGCCTGTTCCTTTGACTGTAAAATTACACAGCGATACATACCTTAGAGGAACATTGGAATGCAGAGACCTGTGTGATGTGAAACAAAATGTACAAGCACTTAAGAGACAAACCTCTGTGCAGGTCTGCAAGGATACTTGAAGTCCTAGGTAACTGAGGTACAAAAGACCCATTCTAAATGTGATTGATACAACCACCTGGGTTGGGCTCCTGACTGCACAAAAGTCAGAAAGAAAGATGTCTACTGGGTGTCAGCACTCAGTGCTTTCAGAGTGTAGACACATTGTGCTCATCTGTTTCATGGTCTTGCTGCCATGCCTTCCAAACCATGATGGACTGTGTTACCTCAAACTGTGAGCCAAAGCAAACCCTTCTTCCTTTAAGAAGGTTTTGTCAGGTATTTTATTACAGCCATGAATACTACATGCATATTATATATAAATCCTAGAGGGTTTTATTGAATCAACACCATGCACTATTTTATTGTTATGATTAATGTCATTATAAAGATGAATTTGGAACATGACAGTAAACACTGTTAAGTTCTGCTATAATTTCACACAGAAACCTAGCTCTTCATTTTGTTCTTGAGTGAAGGAGTGATAATTCTTTCTGCTATCATACTTGCTAGCTTTGTAGCCTTAACATAGTCATTTGAATTTTCTAGCGGAAAAAAAAATATCTTGTATTAGGTAAGATCTGGTGCTCAATGCAGGCAGAGCAATGCCAGCTACACAGTGAGTGATTAGTGAGTATTGACTCTTTAACCTTAGTGTCTCACCTATAGTATTATAATATTAGAATGTCAGTAGGTTTTCCTACTTTTCCAGGTTATTTTATCAAAGAATATGGTGAATGATATAGCACAAACTTGAAATGAATAATAAGTGAAACAAAAATTTCCTCCTTTATTATGAATTTCTCATATGTTCTCACAAGATTGGGTTGAAAATCCTACTACTAATACAACACTAAATCATTCCAGCTATTTGATTATACTCACGGTACATTTTTTCATTAATTTATCTATTTATTCACTCTACATCCCCATTGCACCCCACTTCTTTGCTCTCTTCCCAATCTTATCTTCCCATCCCCTTCTTCCATTCCCCATTCCCTTCTCTAGGGGACTTCCTGCCTCCACCACAGGTACCAACCCAGCCTGGCATATCATGCCTTATAAGGAATAAGTAACAATTGCTGGAAACAGATGCAGAGACCCACAGCCAAACATTTGACAGAGCTCGGGGAGTTTTGTTTAAGAGTTGGGGGAAGAATTGAGGGAGCCAGAGGGATCAAGGATATAATAAGACCTACAGAGCCAACTAACTGGGACCATGTAAGATCACAGAGACTGAACTACCAATCAATGCATGGACTGGACCTAGGCCCTCTATACTTATGTAACATACGTGAAGCTTGGTCTTCATGTGAGCCCCCAACAATTGATACAGAGGATGTCTCTGACTCAGACTCTGTTGCCTGTCTTTTGATCCCTTTCCCTCAGCTGGATTGCCTTGTCTGCCATCAGTGAGAGAGAATACATAGAATGGATACTTAATTGTATGTGTGATGTTGTATATATGTGAATATAGTATGTATGTGTGTACATGTTCATGTAGGAGTATCTGCATGTGCCTGACACAGTGAACATGAAGAGACCAGAGATAACTTTGGTAGAGTCGTAAGACTCAGTCGTTACCTAGCACTTTGTTTTAGACAGTTTCTGGTTGCTTACTACTACTTTATGCTAGGCTAGCTCACTGATGTATTTCTAGGATTCTCCTATTTCTGCCTCCCATCTTCAAGTAGGAGCACAGGATTACAGGTTTGCACACTACTATGTTAAGTTTCCAACAATGGGTTCTAGGAATCTGAGTATAGGTAATCAGACGTGCATGAAGATATTATTACCATCAGTCCCTTTCCTCACACCCAGCTAATAGTGGCTTTTACTCACTTTTTGTATATTTTCATTTTATATCAGTTCCTATTTGCGAATCATTATCATCACACACACACACACACACACACACACACACACACACAAACACACAGGGACATGTGCATATATACACATGTGCTTGCACATTTTCAACACATACATATTTCCACTATGGGTTTAGAATATTCCTTATCTACATGACTCTACCGTCTCTTATCCTTGCTTAGCTGTCAATACTTCCTTCCCACCTAGCATTACGTATTTCAATTCCTGACATTACTTTCATTGTCATCCACAGTGTAATTGACTGCACCTTCTTCTATGACAGCCTTGCTTCTCAACCCACTGCCTGCCTTGTAGTCTGAGAAAAGCTTGGCATCACTGTAATGTTTCTATGATGATATCAGACAATAACTGGCTTGGTTTGAGTTGGTGTTGTACTCTTGCCAGTGGGTTGTAGTAGTTTCCCCACTTGTAAATTGTTCACTTAGCTCAAGACTGACACAGCTTGTGTGAAGTCTGTTATTAGCTGCTCCTCCAGAGATTGCTACCAATGTCTCCAGTCTTACATCTGGGCTTCAGCCTTGTTTTCATAAGGACTAGTCATATGACTCATGGAAACTGCCAGTTTTGCCTGCCAGTTCACTCTGTGCTGTCTGCCACTAGGAAATATTGGTATGTTACTGCTGTTCTTCTTTTCACAATTTTCTCTGCTCCATAATTTCTCAAAAATAAGCCTAGTATCATATTAAGAGTCTACTTTACATTGAAATATTACTGGGAAGAATTTGTTGTTTTTGCTGTTGTTATTTTATATGGGTGGTTTTTGGGTATGTGTGCATGTGTATGTGTGCGTGTGCGTGTGCGTGTGTGTGTGTGTGTGTGTGTGTGTGTGTGTGTGTATGTTTGAGA
>NC_034594.1:90901826-90908346 GCF_900095145.1 Mus pahari
GAGAGAGAGAGAGAGAGAGAGAGAGAGAGAGAGAGAGAGAGAGAGAGAGAGAGAGTATTCGTGCTCATTCATGCCCATGATGTGCATGCACTCTGTGTACAACTGCAGAAGTCAGAGAAAGACATTAGTGTGGTGTTCTGTAGCTATCCATCTTAATTCTTTTTTCCCACATCTCTTTACTGAATCTTGAGCTCAGAGGGCAGGCAACAAATCCCATGAGTCCCATGTTTCTCTCCCCACAAAACAAAGAATTTCAGATATATATGTAGCCACACCCAAACTTTTAAGAGGGCACAGGGAATTTGGACTAAGGTCCTCCTGCTTGCTCAGCAAGCACTATTTCATGGTGCATCATTTCCACATTCCTGGGCAATATTTTAAGAGTTACAAAAGCCAAAAGTATATGAAATGACTTACTTAAAAATACTTTTTAATGATTCTTTGTAAATTTCACATCGTGTACTTCAATCCCACTAATCTCCCTAACCCTTTGTATATACTGTGTGCTCTTGCAACCTCCCATGGAATAACTTCTTAAATAAAATATTCTAAATGAATTAAAAGTAGTGAGTTTGAAATAAAGTATAGCTTTGAAGTTAAAAACTGTAGAGAATATAGAAAATAAAGGAAGAAGAATACTCCACATTAAACTCCATGTCCAGCATGTCTGTTATAGAAAGTGAATTGAGAACAAAAGACATTTACAGGGAACATTTTATCTCTGGTTTCAACATAAATTAAGTCTTGATAAATTCAGTTTAAAATGTACTGAGTAAACAGTGGGTCAGTTTATGTCCCAGCTAACATTTGTGTAAATGTATATCTTGATTTACTTAAAGTATATATGACTCTAGGAACCATATAAATGCATTACAGTTTGCACATGCTCTGATGATGGGCCCAATTCCAAAAGAAGACGTTTGTGCCCACACTTGCAATATTTCAATAATTTTTTCAGAATCTGAACAAAATTAATTTTCAGTGAGGAAATACTAACAAAGACTGGCTCTGGTATTAAACATATATCATGTACTCACTGCCAAACCCACTCCCACAGGAAACCCATCCTGTAGAGCTCTTCTTCACTGGGATGCTCAGAAAAATGATTTGGGGTGTGTGTTAATTTCTTGTTACACCCATACTGAAAGAATATTGCAAATAAACAAAGATACCTGCAGGGGAAAGACAGTGAATTATTGAGCAAGCTCAAAGCAATTCTGAGACTGGAGAGCAGTTAATAGAGTACTTGACTTACATAGGAAGCCCTGGGTTAGAGCTCCATAACCATTTACGTGAGATACAGTGGTACATTACTAAAAATCTCAATACTCAGAATGTAAGGGCAGAAGGGTCAGGAGTCTAAGGTCAGCCTTCCTTACCACAGATTTTGATGCTGCACTGTCATTTGTTCAAGCTTACTATGAAACTAAAAGTTAACAGAAACCAAAAGTCTATGCACATTGATGTCCCTATATAAATCCTTCATATATGTGTGTGTGTGTGTGTGTGTGTGTGTGCGTGTGTGTGTGTGTGTGTGTTCAGTTTCTAAAGGTTTGCTGTGTAAACAGTGTATTGTGTTACAAGAAATAGTCAGTTAGGCATCTATTACAATCACCACTATCAAGCTTTGCCTTAGTTCATCAGTTAGGTTCATTCACCTGCTAGTGTGCTCACCTCTAAGACCTGGGAAGGTAGTTCAGTCAGTAGAGTGTTTGCCATGCAAGAATGAAGTGCAGAATTTAAGTCCAAGATGTGGTGGCTTGTGCTTTAATCCCAGTACTATGGAGCTGGAAACAGGAGGATCCTAAGAGATTGTTAGTAAGCATGTCTAACATAATGGGAGAGTTAGAGGCCAATGAGAGGTCCTATCACAAAAACTGATGTAGACTTCCAGGGAATGATTCCCAGAGTTGTGCTCTGGATTTCACACACAGGCACATACATGTACACAGGTATTCACACCCACACCCACATGAACATGAGACTATGAACACACAACACACACACACACACACACACACACACACACACACACACACACACTAGCTCTAATCTGGGGAAAGGCGCTATATCTCTGTGTAGTCAAGACCTAACTTAGGTCAAGGGGAGCAAACATCAATTAGTGAGTGTGGCGCTGGATCTGCCACAGGTCTGTCTGTATCAAGTTTGGTAGGGTTGACATCATCTCAACACTGCTTCACAGTAGGAGCCACCCCAAGATGCAGGTCTTTTCTACTCTGAGTGGTTTCTTTGCTGCCATGCATTCCTCTCCTCCAAGAAGATGAATAATACCATCACTGTGTTGAAGTGCTTATGGTAGTTTGTTCTAGCATGGCATCTGCACCAGATGTGACTGTAGCTAAAAGTTCTGAAAGAAATTTTAGGGCTGAAATGCCATATTTGACAAATAAAGATGAAGCCATCATTAAGTTAGATAAAATAACATCAAAGTTGCCCAGAATATCAAAACTCCTAAAGTAAATAGGCCCAATGCTACATTTAAGGAGAGACATGGAAAATATCAAGTTTATAATGAGGTACAATCAGATTCTACTCATTTAATAAATCCCTACCAAGGGAATCACAAATTATGGCAAAATACTATAAAATGTGATAATTCAATAAAAAGTTAGGCTGTACCTCATACAGTAATGGAACCTAAACAGGTTTTGGAAAACATTAACCTATGACTAATTATTCATTATAGTCATATTTATAAGAAAATGACAGAATCTTAACAGCCTAGTAGCTGATCATGTATTCATGTATCTGTCCATAAAAATTAAAAACACTCTAGAGAGTTGATAATGCCCATATTTTCTGTAAATTAGTAGACTTTGAATGTCTGAATTTGAATGGTCATTAAATGACTTTGCCTGGGCAGACAGGAACAAATGTACATTCACCTTAGACCAAAGACCATAGAAATGATTTATCTATGGCTTCCTTATGGAACCAACAAGCTGTCTGAAGCCAGGTATAGGAACAGGGATGATTCAATGGAAACCAAACACTACAAAGCTCATGCCACTCTGAGGTGTGACTCACTGAAGCTGAAATCTTATCACTGTCTGCATGACTAGCAGATACATGGGCTGCTCTGAGAATCTTTTCCCTAGCAGCTGTTTATTGTGTGGATAACCTTAGGTTATACAAGGGGTCTTGTGAACCCTTAAATTTCAGGAGCTCCTTAGTCTTATAGTCTTTATTTATATCATGAGTCTTATAAATTTCATATCCTTCCTGAATCTTGAAATTTTGAGGTACCTTTCTCTAGCATGCAATGTTTAAAGTGACAGGAGAGAGCTAAATAGTTGTCTATAGTCCAACTGTTATATAGGAATGTTGTCTTTTTTTTCCTCTAACCTTCTCTATAACTGCCCATTGCTTGTTTAGTACTAAAAAGGGTGAGGGGGGGGGGGAAGAAATGTGTTGTTTTCTAAAGTGCATTGCCAAGTCAGAGTCAGAAATAATGTTTAATAGACAAGAAAAGCTTCAACCACTTTTTTTTGCCAAGGAAGTACCACGGATTCCTGTGTGGAATCTGTCTCTATACCAGAAAACGAGAGGTACTAGTTATAGTGTTATGCCTGCTGCTTTCACCTCATGTAATCAAGAAGTGTTTAGAATTAGGAATCACTGACTTCAAATACCATTCCAGAACATACACTAAGGGTCATGGAAAATCATTTAATGTTTATCAACAGTCCTATCAAGTTGGCATATTACTTCTTTTTTTCATATTGAATACAAGAGAAATGAACTACCTATTGCCTTAGTGGAACTGAGTTAGTGGATGATACATGAAAATATATTTATTATATTTTTAATGTGATGTTTCTAAATTACATAGAGTTTATTCATATTTGGCTATGCGTAAGGCAGAGAGAATATGCAAGGACAGAGGATGCTGGATGTTGTGGTGTTTCCTGAGGAGATGGGAAAACCTTCTTGTATCAATTAGTGCACCAGCAACATATCAACAAAACCAAACAACAAGCAATTAATGAAACAAAAACTATTCTACTCATTTTGAACTTAATAAACCAGTGATATTATTGGTGTTTCCTTGAGGAGTATGAGTGAAGGGTATGTCAGGAGCCTGGCTAACTTACAAACAGCTGGATCATTGAACAACCTACCTCAAATGAATAACAACTCACAAAAGATCGATCCTGACATCTACAGACTGCACAACTCAGTCTTGGAGAGTCTTGTCTCCCTAATAATTTTTACTGCTCATGTAACATTGAGGAGGCAGGCTTGTGAATCTCAGAAGAGTCAGAAGGTTCCTATGGCTTTCATGAAAAGATTTCATAGGTTGCAGAGATGGATCTACATTCTTACTTTGGGGGACTGGTGTGATTTAACCATACAAGAGGAATCTGATTGACTTAGGAACACAACTTTAATTATCACTTCCCACCTACATGGACATCCTACCCTTCCCTTATCCATTTAGATAAATATTATTTATTGTTCACCATATGAGAGTATGTATTAAACATCATCCTATGCTTAGAAAGTCCATCAGTATTTTCCTTTATAGCTACTGAAATGTACAATCTAAACTTATATATATTATTTTACTTAAAATGCAATGCTTCTTTGTGTATATACATTTTTCTTGTATGCTTTTTGAGTCCCAATTTTGATCTTACCTGCCCTGTTTCTTTGACGTGTCCAAGCCACTGTCTCTTTGGTCAGTCCTTGTTGAGAAATTCTTTATAACTTGCACATGTCTTTTGTTTAGAGTTTGTTTGCTGAAGTACTGGTGAAAATCACAGTCATAGCACCAACAGGAGAAGATAATATCATGTCCCAGTTGATATTTCCACTGTGTCCAGCTGTTCTTTCTCTGGATATCAGATGGGTTTTCCTTGAAGACTCCAACCCTGTGAAAACAATTTGCCTTTGATTAAACATTCTCCTCTTATACAGCTCCTGGAATAAATAAAATGATCATAGGATTAAGGATATGACTCTGTGGTTGGATGATTGCCTAGCATGTATGAACTTTTATATAATCCCAGAATGACAAAAAGAGGAAGAGGGAGAGGAGCAAAAAAGGAAGGGCAGACAAAGGAAAAAAAAAAAAAAACTACGTTCCTTATTTCACAAAAATGTTATTACATTCCACATTGGTAAAATATATATACTTAAAATGATTATGATAATACACTTGGGAGAACTGCTGAATGGAAAAAGGTTGAGAGAGTAACAGGGTGAATATGTTTGAAATGCATTATGTGAATTGTGAAAACGTCATATAAAGGCAAGTATTATATATTATTAGTATGAATAGACACATTTCTTAATTTTAATATGTTAAGTATTTAAAATAAATATAATTATTTTACATAGTTATTAAATAATTCTTAAGGAGTCAAACAGAAAGCTAATTCATCATAGAACAGCTGCTTAATATAAAGGAAGACTCTTGCTGTGCCCTGGCCTGTCACTGACTTTGTCTAGACCTTTCTATGACCATTTTGTAGCTAGTCATTAAGCTCTTTCTCTAACTGAAACTCTAGAATAAGGAAATGCTAAAAGCAGCTTTTAGTTCAACAATTTTATTTTAACATCAGAAGTGAAATATATTGGATTAATCACTAAAAGCATAGTTATTGAGCTCCTGTTTGAGTTTAGCAGTATGTGGGGATCACAGGCTCCAAGCAATATAACAAAGGCATCCTTTCAGAGTTTTCAAGTCACTTGAGGTCAGAAAATTCTTTCAAAGGAGTCAAATAGTGGAAAAGTGAAATGGTGTGGGCTTTCTACCACACCTCCCTCCTCCCCGCTTCACTGGCTATGAGCTAAAAGATGAAAAGAAAAGGGCTCATGAAAAGAAACATACTTCCTTTAAACAAATCAGTTACAATTAATTCTATGTTTACTTGTTTCCTAAACCCTCATTCCTTGTTCTTCTTCTTCTTCTTCTTTTTTTTTTTTGAATGAATTATTATTTATTGAAATTTCAAGACAATCAGTGAGGAACTACATCCAAATCTCCATACCTTTTCAAGGTTGAAACTATATTTCAATTACCAAAGATAAAGCAAATCAGATTTCACCTCAGGAGGTCCGTCTGAAAACTTAAAATACAAGTCTTAGCTACTGGTTGTCCAAAAATAGTGGTTCATTACCTAGGGAGCATAATCTATCAAAGTTCCCAGAGTGAACCTGGTTCCCCAGTCACCCCAACACACACTCAGAAGCACAGCTGTAGGTTGGTATCATATCAACATTCTTTTGAGGAAGTTTTCTGGGTGCCCTGTCAACAGGAAGGAGTGGCAAACGAGATGTGTCCCAAGGCACCTGAGCCTCCCAGCCACATGCAATTCTTTTTAGTATTATTATTATTTTCTTTATTTATATTTCAAATGCTATCCCGAAAGTTCTCTATACCACCACCCCCCCACGCCCCTGCTACCCTACCCACCCACTCCCACTACTTGGCCCTGGCCTTCCCCTGTGCTGGGTCATATAAAGTTTACAAGACCAGGGGCCTCTCTTCCCA
>NC_034594.1:90909586-90937517 GCF_900095145.1 Mus pahari
ACAAGGAGATAACAATGGATCAATTCTCATTCTTCTAGTGGGGAAAACCCTTGTACTTCTTCTAACACTCAGAATTTTTGAAACAATATCATCCTCAACTACCATTCTGTGAAATATATTGTTGAACCTTGCCAAAGTAATTAGAAACTCTGATCAAAATCAAGCTTGTACATAAATTTAAAGCAAATTTGCCAAAATAATCAAACATTTTGTATGTTGAGATATTTAGAGGACCTTACTGGTACATGGCTAATGTTACTATGAAAGTCTACCCCAAGGAAAAGGCAGCTCATCCAATGTTGTTTACAGTCAGCCTTCTCTGACTGACTCGGACATCTCCAGCTTATATACACATGCACTGAGAACCTTTACAGAATTGTTCATAGCTAGAATTTTCTATCTATTTATGCATCCAGTCAAAATATATTTCCTAAAGTTATGAAAACTTTCTGATAGAGCACATTAAGATGTCTGGTCTACATTTGGCACACACCAGATACTGATTAATTTGAAGTCCAAGAAAAGACTTTGCAAAAACAATATTGCCCATTTTGCAGCTAAGAACTCTGAGGCCCCAGAAGAACAGTTTCCCTAAGGTGGAATAGAGAATAAATGATGGAGTGAATGAGAGTAGGCCCAAGAGGTGATTCCCTAAAGTCAGTATTTTCCACCAAGAAACATACCTTCTCATTAACATCACCATGGCAGATGAATGAACAGTGATCAGAGGTTGTTACATAAACATTCCTAGACAGCTACTCCTAGATTGGGTCAAATCCAGGCATGCCATTGGGTGACCTATGTGCCTGTCTGCTCTACTGCTTTCTGTGAGTACATATGTGTGTGGGTTGGATGTTTTCCCTCTCCAGCTTTATTGCTGTTGGTTTTGATTTTTATTTTGTTTTTCTTTGTTTTATTTGTTTGTTTAGTTAAGATCTTCCACTGTGTTCTTGAGCTCACTAATTAGTTAGACTGGCCAAGACTCACACATGTATATGAGGCCACATGTACACATGTGTGCAAATGAATTGGCTGGACAGAGGAAAGTGTCAGGTGCCATTTCCAGGTGCCATCCTCAGGTTTTTTAATGTGAGGGTATCTCTCACAAGCCTGAAACTGCACGAAGTTGACACTGTCTGGCCAGATAACTCCACATCCTCGAGAAATGAAAATAAATACATATCATGCCTAACCTTTAACCATGTTAGCCATGGAGTAGGAATACATATTCAGAGGTATGACTGTGCTTTCCTTTCCCACCTGAGGCCATCTGATTTTAGGTAGATATTCCGAGCTGCAGTTTCTTCTTTCATTGTTATTATCCAGATAGTTTTGTGACAACCTTGTCAGTAAAGTTTAACAAGAGTTTCAAAATAAGGATGTTTATGAGCTAGGATCCTTTGGCAGCTTTATTTGGCACCCTTAGATGCTGGGACACATGATGATCTCCTTGTTCATAGAGTTTTCTTATGAAGTTAAAGAAACAGTGTGCTATATAAAATATACACTAAACAGTAGGAGATGGAATTTTGGGGAGTAGTACTAAAGTAAGCCAGAGTCCATGTTCTAATAACTGCCTTGGATCTACTCCTTTGGATTTCCCATACCCAGTTAACCATCTAGTGCAAAGCCCATGTACAGTTTGTTAAACAAAAGTCACATTTCTAGAACCTGATGAAATATGATGAACTCAATCTCTATTAAATTCCATTTGTTCTGATATCTTTGCATTCAAATTGAGAAAAAAATTTTGCCTGGGGAGATAGGTTAATTGGTAATCAGGAACGTTGAATTCAGTTCCCAGAAAGCATGTTTACAAAGCCAGGATTTCTGAGAAGTAGTTAAAAACGCATACTATGGTGCTAGGTTCTCAGCACTCATTTTGGGCAGTTCTTCCTGCCTGTAATCCCAACTCCAGAGGAACCAACATTCTCTCCTGACCCTGTGAGTGTCATACAGAAGTCACACACCTACACCCACACACACACACACCCTACACACACACACCATATACACAAAGATAAAAATAAATCTGTTCATTAAACAGATCTCTTCTGCATGTATGTTGTGGCTGTTAGCTTGGTAGAGTTTGTGGTACTCCTAGTTTGGGGAGTGGCTTTGTTTCTGACTTTTTTGGCCTGCTCTTGAGATATCTTCCCTCCTGTTAGATGGACTCGTTTAGTTTTGGTACGATGGCACTGGCCTAAATGTATTGCCTTTTGTCATTTTCTATAGTTGTCTCTGCCTTTTTAGGTGAGAGGTGGAGGAGATATAGATCTGGGAAAGAGGGAAGGGAGGTCTGGAACTAGGATTGGTTGTGAGAGCGAAGACTGGGTCAGCATGTGTTGTATGACAGAAGAACTGATTTCTAGTTCACATATGTATTTCAATTATATTCACATATGCATATACATATACCTACATACACATACATATATATACATTTGTGTGTGTGTGTGTGTGTGTGTGTGTGTGCATGAGTGTGTGTAACAAATAGGCTGTCTAGTGAAGAACCTATCTTCCCCACCACTGGGCTGAGTACTGGCCATTTAATATATATAATTGTTGAGTTCCTGTCTAATGAGAAACTCTGTCTCTCAAAAATCTAAGTGGGGTGGTGCCTAAAGAATGACGTACAAGACTGTAATTTAGCCTCCATATTTTAGTGCATACATGTATGCCTATACATACATTTAAACACAAATATGCAAATATATTATTATTATTATTATTATTTATGTTATTAATGTTGTATTATGGTAATATTTATTATTTAATGATTGTACAACAGGTTGCCAGAGTTTTCAATAGATAGCTTTAAGTTTTAATAATAGCTCTCCAAATTGGTTATTTTTATTTTCATTTTTACCTATAAGAAAAGTGAAAGCCAAACAGGTTAGATTTCCTCTGAACCATAAAGCTATCTAAGTGGTGATTTTGGGATTCATATCCGATTTGGCTGGCTGTTGATCACATTGGCCTTTCTCTTAGCTCCAGCTCCCTCCTTCCCCACTGAGTCAAGCCTTATCTGGGGCCAACCTGTTTATTCTGCCCAGCTCTGGCTCAGTTTTGAAGGCAGGAACATTACATTTCTGTTGAGAAATGAGACTCTTAAATTTCATGGTACCTAGAATTACGTGAAAATTGGCACCAATTTATGTATGCATAGAATCTGCTGCCAGTCCTTATGGTTTCATGGTCTGTAGCAGGCCCACCCCAGCTTCTGTGTGTCAGGATGTTTATCCATGATTCAGATGTGTGAAGAAGCTGACAACACTGTTTTGGATGTTTAGGGAAGCCAACAGCACTGTTTAGCAGAAGTACTCCAAATCTCCTGGGGCTTCCTGACAGAAGATGGATCAGAGCAAAACTGCAGTTGATTTTCAACTTCCCTGCTTTTAGAGCCACTCATGACACTGCAGATGTCCCAAGATGCACGCTTTGTGACAAGGCCAGCAAACTGCCTCGCTTCTCTCAGCTCAGCTTTCTCCTGCTGGCTGCTCTCCCAGAAGAAATCCTACTAGCCAGGATTTCTGCTATCTTCCTTCATAGATACTCCTTGATGATACCCAGCAAACCATATGGATACTTGAGCTTTACCCCAAATCCTCTTTTAATTGGATGCCACTGGAGCTACATGCTATTAATCCAGGTGACACATACGAGACAAGAGTTTAATGCTAAAGAAACTGTTTAACTTTTCTGTGTTGAGGAACAGTCTCAAGGTCAGACTCTCACAAAGGGCATAGTTGACTCCAAGGAATAGAAGCCTCTGCACTGTATCACCAGGACAGCATTTATTATCAGATTCCTACACAAATGGAAGACCACAGCACAAGGATTGGAAATACCTGCTCCACAATGTGGGCAGTGCAATAGTAGCTTCCACACTGATCTGCCTGTCAGGTGTTGCCCTTGTCCGTGGCACAAACTAGGCTGAAGTTCATTACCTTCTAACAGCTGCACCCTGTAAGGCAGAAAGTAAGGACCAGGTTGGTGGGGGCTGGGTGTGGGTGAGGCTGACAGGTAATATGTAGCCTTGAGACTTAGAAACGGCACAGGTAATTCTTCCTTCTCACCATTCCTGTCTTACTTCCTGGTCCTTTGCTTGGTTCATTGTGATGATGACTGCCTTGCTCACACACTGTGTTTTTAAGCCTATTTCAAAACCAAATGCAAACCTTAGAAAAGGATCAAAGTTAATGATATTTACCTGTCTGTACTCTGTAGAGTCAGTGTGTCTGCTCACGTTCTATAAAGCAGTTGATCATAGTTTAAAAAAAAAAATTGGTCTCACATAGACTAAAGTCATGACCAGTTATAAGAATAGATTTAAAGACTATGAAAACCAGGAGTTTATGGATTTAAATTCATTATTAATCCTTACAATATCAAAACAAAGGGCAGTTGATTGGGAATGTAGTAGCAGACATAAGGAGTTCACGTGTGCAACTGTGACGTGTTTATGAAACAGTTTTGCTGTAGTCACTGCTTCTAGCTCTTAATATTTTTCTGATGACTCTGGAGCCCTAGGAGAAATGAGGAGGTAAAGTGATATAAATATCAGATTTAGGGTTGACTATTCCAATCTCTTTTAACATATGAATACTAATCAGTTATGGGTTTCTTTGTTAGTTGTCATCTACTACAAATAGATGCTTTTCTGGTAAAGATTGAGAGATTTAACCAGTGAATATAAAGATAATTCCTTAGTATGAAATTGTATATTATGTACATTTATTAGAATAAAAGTACTAGGTTTTCTCCCATGACCTTGGACTTCCCCATACACTCATGAGTGTTTGTACCAGTTAACAGTAGCAGGTGTTAGTTATGCCTTATGAAAAATAGTTAAGTCTAATCAGAAAGTGGTTGGTTACTCCCATTAGAGCCATTGCACTATTGTACTAATGGACATAAATGGCTAGGTCAGTTGTTCACAGCTGGATAAGACTGTTGATTAATTTTCTGCTGTGAAAGGTCATAATCGCAATGTAAAGTATTCATACTCTTTTAACCAGTAATAAAGCTTTGGATATGGTCTGCCTTTACATGTAGTATTTCTCTATGGATAGTTTTCATGACAAATAGGATAATGAGAATTTTTTCTCTACTGGCGTTTAAAAAAACAAAAACTTCTGGAGATTGATTTTTCAGAAAGTATAAGTTTTTACAGTTCAATTAAAGAGAATTCTAGTTATGCTTTCCTCAGCTTTTTCTTGGAATTCTTGTGTGAAGCAGAGCCCCTAATTGGAAAAATACTCATTCTCCGTCAGCATGCTGAGTTGGAACTGAAACTTCTGACCATGTTCACCTAATGTGCATTGTTCCTGTGTTACAGTCCTTGCATCAAAACAGCTGACAGAAGGCCATATTCAAATTGAATAGAGATGCTTAGCATTCTTTCCCCAGTTCTTAGAGTTTGGGAATCCCTTCATCTGCTAGAGGAAAAAAAAAAATCAGTTCACTCTACATACATCTTGACAGGAAGGCTGTTATTAAAGACCCATATACCAAATATACTCTGTACATGAATCTTTTAAATTGAACTTAGGGATGAAACACCACCTTCAGAAAAATGATACTCTGGTGCTAATGAGGCCTGAAAACAGGTTTTGTGGACTCATTTCTAATTTTCCTGCACAAGTTTTCACCTTGTTTACTGAGATGACTGTTCTCATTTAATAGCGACTAGTCTGGCTCTACCCCAATCTGTTTTTATAAAAAATGTGAATTTTCCATCTGTACTTGCTGGTTTTATGTCAAATTAATGTAAGTTATGGTGGAGAAAGGGAACCTCAACTGAGAAAAAGCCTCCATATTGGGCTGTAGTCAAGCCTGTAGAGTGATTTCGTTATCAGTGACTGATGTGGGAAAGGCCAGCATACTATGGGTAATGTGGTGTTGGGCACGTAGTACTATACTCTATAAGAAAGCAGACTGAGCAAGCCATGAGAGAGAAACCAGGAAGCAGCATTCCTCGACGGCTTCTGCATCAGCTCCTGCTTCTAGGTTCCTGGTATGTTTGAGTTTCTATCCTGACTTGCTCCAATGTTTTGCCCTGAACTCAGTGTGCTGTCTGGTCATGGTAGACTATGATCTTAACAGGAGGTTTTTCCCAACAATAATGATCATGTAGTGATGGTGTTGAAAGGAAGTTTTAGGAGTCTCAAGATCCTAAATAAAATGCAGTAATGTCTGTCTCTACCACTCACTGTCTACAGAATGTGATGAACCTCAGTTTCCAAATTCCTCAAGGTGACTCTAGTTTTCCTTTAAAGTGTTTGGATAGAAATAAAACTATTCAGATTGAACTTCACTGGTCTGAGAGTGTGAAGTGGTCCAGGTTTCAAAACATTTTGAATATTACCATAAGAACATTCCACATTTGAATTGGGCAGATGTCCCATTCAGTAAAATTCTTGCACTTCAATTGTGAGGACCTGAGATTGAGCCTTAGAAACCATGTTATAAAAGTCCACGCACAGAGGTGCAAGGGTCACAATCCCAGTGTTTGGGAGACAAAGCCAGGAAAAATCCCCAGAGCATGAAGCCAGCTAACCTACCATAATCAGCCAGTTCCAGGCCCAGAAATTTAAGTGGAGAGTGATGGGGATAGCATTTAACATGGCCTCTCACCTCCCTATGTGTACACACACACACACACACACACACACACTTGGAGTAGGGATAGAGGTAGAGAGAAAAGTTCATCCTTAACTCATATGATAGTGAAAATATAAATACTATTAACATATTAAGTAGAAATGCCTTTCAATTATGTATAAAGGCATGAATGGATTTCATATTCGGTATCAATTTCCATTCTCCAAATGCCTCCTTTTGAATATTGAGCATTCTAAAATACAAAAGATTCAATATATTGAGATAAAAGAAAACTCCAAAACACTGTGTGAATGTTATATTGATAATCTTTTTCTTTAGTTCTAATAATTTTGCTATGATAATTATATGAGCTTATGTTCATCATTAAAAAATTGATGAGGGAAAATAAGAGTTTTCACTCTGAGTCTATCAGCACTATCTATGATTTTTCTTAACATTTGGTGGTTTTCTCTTTCAACTTTATTAACTCTACAAATGTTTTTAAAAATACAGTCACAGTTGTTCATATATGTTTTAAGCTTTGTAACAGTCAGTCATAACAAAAAAAGGACTTACTCTTATTATATCAAGTACTGGCCTTTATTAATCTGTTAAGTATAAGAAATTACATATAAAATTTACATGTGTAAAAGTAATTATATTTTTAATTAAAAAATTTAGAGAGAAAATTTTAAGAATTCAAGAGTAGAGATGTAACTCATTTAGTAGAATTTTTGTCTACCATACATAGACCCAGAGGTTCAATTCTCAGCATAAAGAAAGCAGAATGGTGGGATGTTCCTACAGTCCTAGTATTTGACAGCTGGATACAGGAGAATCATGGGATTAAGGTCACCCTTGGCTACATAGCATATTTTAAGGCTAACTTACAGTAAGTATATGAGAACCTGTCTCAAAAATAATAATAAATACAAGCATTTGTAATTCTGTGGGCCACAAAAACCTGCTAGATACATTTTTTTCTAGTCTAGTTTTTAATAAATATAATTATGAGTTAGCCTAATTAAGTAACATGATGTTAAGAATTGTCATTTTTTCTCAAGAAAAATTAAGTATGTGCTGTGATGACCAATAAGCACACAAAATATTTCTTGTTCTCCTCAAAATTTAATCTTCTATAAACTGAAATGGTCCTTTCAACATATAGGCCAAATTTTCCATCACAATATCCTTCTTAGAACATAAATAGATATCATGTAAGTTGGCCATGATTTTTCTAAGCTCAGAATCTTTCTACCTGGAATTTACTTAAGATATCCATGTGTGGGGACCACAACCATATCACTCTCTGAACTATTCTTCATGTAAGCCTTATTTTTCAAAGTTGAAGTATAACCTCCTTTAAAGACATTTAAATAGTGATTAAACTAAATATCGGTATTTTAAAACCAAGATATCTTTAAGATATAGTTATAAACACGTTCTCTGTGAAAGCCTGTGCATCCTTATTGATCAAACACAATGACAGTTGTCCAATGTAAGTTATGAATGGAAAGCTACAACCTACTCTCAGGCATGTATCAGTGTGAGGAATATATGCATAGTTTGCATAGATTTTCTTTTAGGGAGTTTTACTTAATTTTATCTTAGAACACCATCTTAAACTGGGAACATTTCTCAGTATCTTTAAACCTCAAAAAATTAATTCTTTCAAATTATCCAACAAATGTTGTGCCAAAAAACTGTAGTTTTTTGTTGTTTGTATGATTTGTTTTTGTTTTTGTCCCTTTTTATGTTTTTGGGAAATTATAATTATTGAAAAATAAAGTCAAAAACGTATATATTGAAACCATTCCAACAAAAGCAAGGGGGGAGTGAATAAAATTAAAAGACACATAGATAAATATTCCCAAATTTAATTTCAGAAATCTTTGATTGCGTACTAAAATCTCTTGTCTTCTGGGAAGAACATTTTGATGCAGCTCCTGTCTCCTAATTAGATCAATTCATATTCTGAATCATAGGGGAATGAAATCAGTAAATCGTGTAATTTTGTACAAATCTAAATTTAATAAAACTTGTAAGCAAATCATAGAGGCAAACTACTTAACAAATCTTATTGTGTAAAAATATTAATCAAAGAGAAAGTAGGAGATTGTGAAAAGAGGCAAAAATAGTCCACATGGAAATAACATGGGCTTAAATATTTGAAATATTATTATGATAATTCAAGACTGAGAATTCCTTAATTTTGTATTTTCTCTGAATTGGCCAGAAATATTTTTTTATATCCTGTTCACTGCCCTTCTTCCAGTCACTTCCTCCCACAGTCCTTCCCCTATACCTCTGAGCGGGTACCCCTCCACTTGGTATCCCGCACCTTCGCCTGGCACTTCAAGTCTCTGCAAGCCTAGGCGCTTCCTCTTCCACTGAGGCCAGAGAAGGAAGCCCAGCTAGAAGAACATATCCCACAGACAGGCAACTGTTGTGGGAAGTATGCCAGCAAGATTCTGCTGAAGGGACCCTGATAAAGCAGCCTCTTGTGAGGCTCTGCCAGTGCCTGGCAAACACCGAAGTGGATGCTCACAGTCAGCTATTGAATGGACCACAGGGCCCCCAATGGAGGAGCTAGAGAAAGTACCCAAGGAGCTGAAGGGGCCTGCTACCCTGTAGGTGGAACAACAATATGAACTAACCAGTACCCCCTGAGCTTGTGTCTCTAGCTGCATATGTAGCAGAAGATGGCCTAATCGGCCATTACTGGGAAGAGAGGCCTCTTGGTTTTGCAAACTTTATATGACCCAGCACAAGGGAACGCCTGGGCCAAGTAGTGGGAGTGGGTGGGTAGGGGAGCAGGGGTGGGGGGGTATAGGGAACTTTCGGGATAGCATTTGAAATGTAAATAAAGAAAATAACAATAAAAAATTAAATAAAAAGAAATTAATTAATTAATTAATTAATAAAAATGGAACCTGCCAATTGTCCGGGTGGTCAGACCATGCTCTCATGGTACTGTCATGGCTGCCAACCCTCTTGAGCTAGCCCCCTGTGTGCCACTAGTTCCCTCTCTGCTCTAATCCCTTTTAACTGGCTGCCCCACACTCCCATAACCAAATAGATTCACCATCCTCTTGGTTTGACAACACGATACCTAGTAACCCAGTAAAATCAAGACTCTTAAGCTTATAGTTAACCAATTAGATTTCTGTATCAATAATTTCAGAGTCAATTAATAATGTTAAAGCTTTAACCCAATTATTCTAACCTTTTGATAACACCACATCAGCCTCCATTCTCCTTCCCTCTCCTCCTGAGACCTCTCCATCTCTCCCACTCTTACCTCTGCCTCCCTTTTCCCTGTCCAATCACAGGCCCCCTCTGCACTAAAGTAATTGGACATGGAAAATCTTGTGACAGGCAAGATCTTTTGAGATAGCCCCCATTCCAATTGTTTGGGACCTACATGAATCAAGCTGCATATTTGCTACATATATGCAGGGAGGTCTAGGCCCAGCCCACGTATGTTCTTTAGTTGGTAGTTCATACTCTGAGAGCCCCAAACATCCAGATTAGTTGACTCTGTTGGTCTTCCTGTGGAGTTCCTTTTCCCTTTGCTGTCTACAATCATTCCTTCTATTCTTCCATGAAAGTCCCCAAGCTCCATCTACTGTTTTACCCAGAAATCTTAACATCTTAGAAAAGTATGCTCTATGTTTAATCAGGGAAAAATTTCAGTTGTATACATCACAAGAATTAGGGAGTTCATCTCTCAAGAAAATGATTCACAATTTTTAAAATACAGCAATGCTATCTGGCAGAACTAACACTGATTAATGTAATTATTAAGTAAGATAAATAATAAAATGAATAAGTTTGATTATTTTATATTGTATATTCAAATATTATGTGGATAGATCTTAAAAGAATTACTATTTCAGGCCAATGAGTGACCCTAGAGGTATATCTCCACATTCCATGCACAGCATATAAGACTGCCTATCTCTTGAACTGTACTTGCTGCTAACTGTATCCCTGTCGTTTGCTATCCTAGTAATTTGCTATCTACATCAGATTCAAATAGAGGGGCAACTTCTAAATTTTATATTTGAATAATACAAATTACTTTGAAGTCTTTTGAAAGGAATACTTTGAATATACTGGAGAATAATCATAGAAAAATCTTAATGCATAATTTAGAAAAATTAATAGGTTTTAAATAACTGAAAGAATAAGAGCAATAGGCTTTCTAGAAAGATAATGTTCAGCAAATCATCAGACGGGAGCCTTTGAAAATTATTGGAGAATAGTTCTATTTTTGTTCAATCAATTATATTTTAAAGCTAAAGCAGATCTTGGATCTTTGCCATTTCTGAGGCATTGTGCATAATTGTATAGTCTTCATAGTCTTCAAGGTAAAGAGGACATAGATATCATTTAAGAAGTTTCTTTAGCATATATATATGTATATATATATATATATATATATATATATATATATATATATATAGTGTGTGTGTGTCTGTGTGTGTGTGTCTGTGTGTGTGTGTCTGTGATTATCTTCAATGCCTGCCATTGTTCTCATGAAGATCCTATAGGCAGTGGACACAGAAGTCATCTCTACCCTCTAGAGAGTAGGGTGGAACTCTCACACTCTAGATGAAAATCACAAGGATACGACAGTAGAGATGAGACAGAGAGGAAGAATAGCTTGACAGTAGAGATGAGAGAATGGATATATATCTACTGGACACATAGCTATAGTCTTCAGATGAGTAAGAGGATGGGGCAATGGAGAGATGGGTGCAAGGGGCTATGTGAACAAATAAGAAAAGGTGAACCTAGAGTGTCTGATTTTAATATAGGGAGGGGTCTTATAGCATAAGCTGTTTGCTAAGATAGCATTAGAACCCGAGTTTGATCTCCAGCACCCAGATTAAAAGGCAGATGTCTTGATGTGTGTTTGCAATTCCATTGCTGAGATAAGCAGATCCACATGACTTACTGTAGACAGTTCAAACTAATGCCAAACACTCAGGTTCCCAAAAGAAATCTATTTATTAAATAATTTATATGGCTCCTGATGAATGGCATCAAAGATGGACTTCTGTACTTCCACACATGTGCACACAAATGTATATGTATCTATAAATGTATTTATCCTTAAATATATAAGCATGAATACACACATGTATTAATAATTCAATAATTACAAAAGTGGGCTATGTCATTCTTGACTGAGTGATGCTATCACTGCCCTCAGGAAACTGGATATCCTTTCACTTAGGATATTCACTCAAGACATTTTTAATGGTATTTTATTATTAATATTGAACACTTCTAAGCACTGTGACAATAAACAAAATAACAAGGAAATTTTTTTGAATGTCAATGTTATAAAATAAATATAATCATTCAGGGTTTTATAATAATGCTTGGACTAGAGTTAGATGTATATTAAAGGGTCTGTGTATATCTATCTGAAAATGCAATGGACAGATTTCCCTTAGTTTCTTTTTCTACAATTAAATAGTCTCACAAAGGCAACTTAATGAAGAGGGGCTTCTTTTGGTTCATAGTTCCAGGTTTCCATCCATCATAGTGGGAGAGTCAAGACATCAGAAGCATACAGGAGCTATTTATATAATATCTACAACCAGGAGCAGAGAGATGAAAACATGCTAATGCACAGCTCACTTTCTCCAGAATGTCCAGTCCATGAAATTATTCAACCCACAGTTAAGATGAGTCTATTTTAGTCAATGTTCTATTGATGTGAAGAGATACCATGACCAGAGCAACTCTAATAAAGGAAAGCATTTAACTGAAGCTTGCTTCCAGTTTCAGAGTTTTATTCTAATGTCATCACGGTAGGGAGCATTGTGGCAAGCAGGCAGACACGGTCCTGGAGAAGTAGTTGAGAGTTCTACATCTGGATCCACAGCCAGCATGAAGAGAGAGAGAGTGGGCCTGGCTTGAGATTTTGAAACCACAAAACCCATCCCCAGTGACACTGTCTCTCTAATAAAGCCACTTCTCTTAATCTTTTTCAAGTAGTTCCACATTCTAATGGCCTAGCATTCACAGACTACGGGGACCATTCCTATTCAAAGCACCACAAAACCCCACATATCAAATAACACCATCAAGAAAATCCCCCAGAAACATGCCCAGAACCTCATTTTTCAGATGATTCGGGATTTTATCAGCTTGACAATTAACACACAGTGCTCAACCATCTTCAGTAAGAGACAAAACATAGTCCAAACTACAAGAATGGTGTCCAGGAGGGGATAAAAGTTGGATGTGATATTTTAAGAACCAGAAGAAATCCTGCACTGGTTGCATGAGAAGAGAATAAGAAAGAGGGGATGCAAGAAAGGGACATCGGGAGGCAAAAGAACAGGCACAGGTTGTCAGCTTTGAACATGTTTGAAGCTAAGTGCCTTGAGTAGCTCTTAGAAATTTCTGCAGTGTATTGAAATAATTTGGAAACCTATTTATTTTCTTATAATGAACCAATAAGTTCATTCTTATTATCATTCCAATATGGACTAGGGTGCATCTGTGTTTGCAACATGAAGGAGCATCTCCTGAATGTAATGTAACATTTGCAAACACTATAATATTTCATAGAACTAAAGACTACTGCATAGTCAGGCTCTATCTATCTATCTATCTATCTATCTATCTATCTATCTATCTATCTATCTATCTATCTATCTATCTATCTCGCTCTCTTTTTCTCTAGCTTTTGCTCTCTTCCTTTCTTGATTACTCACTATCACTCTTTCTCACTTCCTTTCCCCTCCCCCTCTCTCCTCTCAACTAGCATATCTCTTTAAGTTACTTGTATATATGTGTGAATGGCAAACTTAGAGACCTTAAGGTTCATTTCTTAGGCACCTACCTTGCTTTGAGCAGCTCTGAGATGTTTTTACAATGAATTGAAATAATTCATGAAGCCTATTTATTTTTTTATAATGAAGCAATAATTTCTCTTTTACTAGCACTCCAATATGTATCTACATGTCTCCTTGTTCAAAACATGATGGAACATCTGTCTTTTCAGGACTCTCACTGTCCAAGAGCTTTCCAAGTCCACTGTGATGGCTGGCTAATGTGTGTCAGTGTCACCTGTCTCTGCTTCCTCAGTGGTGAAGCACAAGTGCATGTCACTATGCCTGACTTTCCTACATGGGTTATAAGGATCCACTTCACATCTCCATGTGAAGACAAACACCTTAGTGACTAAGCCATTTCTTCAGCCTCTGAATTATTTTGTTTTTGATGAAGACATCTTATTTCTCAGATTTCAAATAGATACCAGTGGGTGGATGAGTCCCTTAGTGGGGTGGACAATGGGTGTTCAGAGGATCAGAACTCAGGGACTCTATGTGGAGAAATCAGTTCCAGCCTTCTGAGGTTGATTATATGACAAAGTCACATTGTTATTGCAGAAATGAGTCCATTTTCCCTCTGACAATCCAAAGTCATTACTCGGTGGCTAAGTTAAGCAGAATTTTTAAATAATAGATCATATTTTATATTATATTCATATATTCAAAACATATTTCTTGAGTATTGTGGGTGCAGCACAGTCTTGGAGCTTGTGCTTGCTGGGTGTGAACTCAGCAATGAAAACAAAAAGTCTTAAGAGCTGATACACACTGCTGCCACTTCTGTTCTTTTGTTATTCCTCATTAGTTATTCCACACATGGGATTTTCTAGTTCTTTCCATGTCATATAAAATGCTATTTGATGGATTAGAATGTTAATGCTGTTTTACTTTTCTTACAGTTGATCAAGGTAGTCAACATTATCAATTCACAACAGAAAAAAATATTCTTGAGAGGCTTTGAAGATGGTTTTGTGGGCAAAGCATTTGCCAAGTACATGTGAAGATGTAAATTTGAGTAACCAGGACTCATATAAAAGTCATGTGGGAACATGAGTCCTCTTGTTCTCTCATCTTGTGGGAGACAAGAACAGAGCACACACCTGCTCTCCACTGTTCAAGAACCACATAAGAGGAACATTCAGAAAGGACAGTCACCCCAGCAGCTTCCCTTCTGTCTCTAAGGCCAGTGCAGGATGTATAGTGGTAAGAAACACTGCCTCTGCCGCTCTTAACTTTCTGTCACCAATTATCTACCCTGTTCCCATGAATATGCATTAGCACTTGCTCTTCCCTCTCTGTTACCACCAGACCCCATGGAATTGTTATCCATTCCTTGTGAAGGCACTCTGAAGTCCCATCATTACATCTATTTCTAAGACTAGGTGCATGATAGCTGTTCTAGAAACTGCCTGTGGCTCCCTTTGAACAGAAGATTGTGAACTTATAAATAAGTAAATAATAAAACTAATGTCATCTCTTCTACCCAATACCATGTGGATATATGCATCAATATCCAAGACACAAAAATGAAACATGAACAACATACTTAATGGAGACATGGTGTCCATCCCATAAAGGAGAGGCTAGGGAACAAGCCAGTGCTACGTGCTACCGTTTGATTTTTGATGTTACTACAGGTGGTGTTACTTGTAATTAGACCCAGAGACTCCTTCCTATGATGATCTTCTGTTTCCATATCTCCCACCTATACCAAACCCTCTTCACTTGGACTTGAATAACTTATGTGAGAAAGTAAATGAGATGAGGTTGAAAATCATTTGGGTCATTAAACTGAGTAGTTCTACCTAACTGTGGGGCTTTGTTGTTGTTGTTGTTGTTGTTGTTGTTGTTGTTGTTGTTTGTCTGAGCTGAGGGAAGTACCTCAAACTTTTGTAAACCCTACTTACTTTGTACAACTACAGAAAAATCTAATTTACACACGCAAGGTATAATTCTTCTTTGTATGACCTGATTTCTCTAGTCCTTTGCTTAAGTGATTTGTTCACTAAACTTTCATATGAGTATTTTCTCTCCGTATTCTGTACTAGTGAATATAGGACCCCATCTTCCCAACTTCTAACATCCAACTCCTCCCACCCATCCAAAAAAGCATTATTCCAAGCTATCCACACATAATTACATATAATTTTTCTATTTTTTCTTTTCTCCATGTAGTAGCAACACTCTTTGTGATGCCAATTCTAATTAGTTTAAATATTCAGCAAAAATTGTTCATGCTACAACCTAAATGTGAGTTCTGTTTCTTAGAGTTCAGTTGGAGCATATAAGGCTTCTTAAACAATTGCCCTAAGAGACAGAGTGTATTAGTGACTGTCTCAGTGTAAGGTAAATACCTGACCACACCAATTTAAGGAATGAAGAACTTATTTCCAGTTTGGGGTAATAGACCACCATGGAGTGGCAGGCCTGACTGTAGGAGCATGAGAGAGCTGGTCACATGACATCTGGACACACAACAGAGATCCTGGTGCCCATCTGGCTTTCTGCTTTTTATTCATTTCAGGACAAGAGCTCATGGAAAAGTGCCATCCACAGTCAGCATGGGTTTTCCCAATCCCAACTTGAATGAATCTGAAAATTGAAGGATGCACAGAATATTTGGAAAGATGAAGGCTCTGTGTCATATTGGTACTAGACTTTCATCTTTGTAAAATCATGTTTCCAGCCATGATTTAAGAATAATTCCAGCTCCCTCTCACAAGGGCTCTGCTGCACTGGCTTCAACCACTACCAAGGACCATACATATTCCAGCTATCAGGAAAACACACAATAGGGAGGAGGAAAAATAAATCTGATAAACAATGATGGACTCTGAGGAAGTGCCTAGGAAGGAGGTCATTCCAAGTGTGCTGTGCAGTAAGGATGTCAAAGGAAGATGGAAAGTGACCTGATGATAGGAGAAGAGGGATGTGGTTACGTATCAGTGTTCTCTTTTTAGCTGGGTTCTGTGATATTTTCTTATCTGGGAGAGATATGAACAGCATCTGTCCATTCTATGAAACCAGTGAGTTTATTGGGCTTACTTATTTTTCTGGTTTGGTTTCTGTAGCTGTAATAAACACTATGAGCAAAACCAACATGGCAAGAGAAGAATTAGTTTTTTCTTACAGGAACTCAAGGTCAGAACTTGAAAAGGGAACTTTGGAGAATTTTGTTTTGTAGTTATTCCTTCTGGTTCATACTCAGCTTGCTTTCTTCTAAAACCTAGAACCATCTGCCCATGTGTGATACCACCTACAGTGGGCCATGTCCTCCTTCAGACAAACTTGATCCAGGCAATCCCTCAATTGAGATTCCTTCTTTTACTGTCAACTTGGTTGTATCAAATTGACAGTAAAATCAAACCAGCTCATATCATAAGAGGTTACTCAAAGGGGTGTTGGTAACCCAAAAGTAGCCATGATGAAGAGCCTTTTCCCAGCATGGATACTGTCTTTCCCACGGCCACATAGATAGAACCCTCTTTTCCTATTGTACCCAAACCTGTGTACTCTATTCCTTCCCATCTAAATGCAATTAGGACAATTTTTCATACAAATGAGTGGCAGTAGTGAAGCTAAACTAAGGCAAGAGTCCAATGGCCTTCCTTTCCCCTCTTGAGTGGAAAGAATGTGAACGGACCCCATAGTGATTCACTCTCAAAAGTACATGTACTGATTTCATGAAGATGATGGTGTTTCTAGGTTTATGACACCCTTTTCAAAGAAATGAAGAAATACACAGTTAATCAAGTCATATGGAATTTTGTTCAGAAGCAAAGATGCAAGATACAGTGTGGATTTGTTACAGAGAACAACCAGGCATAAATGAGATTGGTTCAAGATTCCTGTTTATAACCTATGTCTTTGTTTTGTGAATGCATTATCAGGAGCTAGATGCTGAGTGTGGTGGGGATAGAAGGTAGTTTTCTGTTTGGATTGACAGACTGGGTTATAGAAATCATTGTCACTGCAAATGTCATTTTGGGGGATATATCTGATTTTAATCATATACATGCTGTCTTTCTTTCTTTTCCTGTTGCTGTGATAGAATTCTCTGACAAAGAAAAGTTAAGGTAGAAAAAGTTTGTTCTAATTCACAATCAAGGGTATGGGCCATCATGACAGATAAATCAAGGTATGAACTTAAAGTAGCTGTTCATATTATACCTATAAGCAGAAAACAAAGTGCAATGAATACACAGCAATAGCCAGTTCCTTTTTCCCAGTTACAGAGTCCTGTTCTCAAATGAGAAATGGCCCCACCCACAATGGACAGGTCCCCCTCTCCCACTTCAATTGATATAATTAAGATTGTCTTCCCAGGAGGGCTTAGAGGTCCATCTCCCAGGTGATTATGTCAAACTGGCAACATTGGTAATTGCATATGTCAATCATGTATAAGCTTAAAATGGCAAATAGGGAACTTTCCCTAAAGAATGACTCAGCAGGCTCTGCTTTTTGTACTATACATGTACCTAATAGTCAAGTCAGAATTGGTACACTAGATCTGGGATAAGGTTCATGATATCACTGACAAATAAAAAGTTTCTAAGGATTGCAGGGAGGCTATAAGTCACATTCACCAATTTCTTCATTTGGAGAAGCTCAGTAAAGTTGAATGTCTCACATTGCTAAGTGATGGACCAACATATAAATAAGTAAGTCACGAAAAATGGGGTTCCATGGTGCTGTCTGCCATTTTTAAATTGCTTGCCTCCATCCTGACTCCACAGCAAAACACATCAGGCTTATGGAAGAAGTGTAATTTAGGAGCAGCAAAACAGCTACTAGACTGAGAGGCAGATGAATCTTGGTACTGGGAAGAGTCATGAAAGTTACAGGGTAATGGAGGGGCAGTAGGAGATCAGTGGAATAGCCACGTTCAGGAATTTACAGGTAACTTGCAAACATTCATCCTTGTGTTCTTCCAGCCCTCTGCAGGTTGCAGGACTTGGATGCATGCCTTGCCTTGGGTAACACTGGTTTCACAGCAGGTTTTTGAACTGAATCTCTAAAGAGAACTGCTCAGCTAAAGGCAGAGACTACATTTTCAAATTCTGGGGAGCTGTGCTACCCTACTTAGAACCTTCTAGCACTGAGTCGACCAACATCCTGTCCTGGTGGAGAAGGGATATCAGAGTTTCCTTTTCTCCATAAAACAGGTTATCATTATATACTGGCTTGGAGAGGAAAAGAGTGAGAAAGAGGGGCAGGGGGTGAAGAGAGAGAGAGAGAGAGAGAGAGAGAGAGAGAGAGACAGACAGACAGACAGACAGACAGACAGACAGACAGACAGACAGAGACAGAGAGGTATTTTTCCGTGTTGAGGTTACTGGAAATGTAACCTATGTGGCTACCCTTGTGTAACAGCTCTTGTGTCCGGTTCTGACTAGATACATGATTAGGGAGTATATGAAAGCATTAGGGGGATGAGTTGGAAAGTAGAAAGGTAATAAAGAGACTAGCAGGGTGTAAACTGAACACAAATTTTCATGCATTATACAGGCATGAAATGTACTGAAACCTATTCTGTATGAAAAGAGTAAGCTACTTAAAAAATAAAAGACAAAACATTATATAAAATAGTGGTTTGCCAGGACAGATCAGTGAGTAAATATACCTGTTGCCAATACTGATATCCTAAGTTTGATCTCTGGAGCAAAAATGACAGAAAGAGAAAAACTGTTTCTGCAGGTCTCCTCTGATCTCTACACACACACAGAGACATGTTTACACACACACACACACACACACACACACAGTGTATTCCACTTCCACACTAAATAACTAAATAAAGAAATATAGTTAAAACATTTTAAATATTTAAAAAAATAAAAAGACATAAGTTGCTTTAGATTTTATATACACTCTCTGAATAAGGTATTAGTACATTGAAGAACACCCTGCTTCCAGTTCGATTTGTGCCTTAGTCATCAAGTAACAAGGCATCATGGTTTACAAGCATAACTCCTTTGCTTGGAAGATGGACTGCATGATGCTTGCACTTGATAGTCAGTGAATCTCTATTTTCTTTGCAGAGGCAGTATATAATCTCGAAAAATTGGACAGCTGTATTTGCTAAATGAAGTGTACTATCGACCAACCTTTTAAACCATTGTGTCCTTTCCAATCTGTTACCTAATATTGTTCTATCCATTCATTCCTTTCCCATCACAACTGCGATCCCACAGCAGATGCCCAAATGAAGTCTTTATGCCTGTGTGTTGTTGTTTCCCCTCCTGCTGAAATTAAGTCTTTATATTATTAGAAAAAATTATCTCTATTTTATTGCACACATTGATTTTTTTACACTGTGCAAATCAACTGGCTTACTATTCTTCATTCTTCCCTATACTAGCGTTTACACCATGTTGTTAATAACAGGTAGGGCATATATTCAATGTCCTATTCATTATAAGCATTCTGTAAACCTGTCTGAGAAGCTCCTGCCAGAGCATATTTCACCTCCTTCATGTCTTAGTATCATATTGGCACTATAGGGTCTTGATCTGCCCCCCCCCTTCTCTTTCTCTGTGTGTGTGTTTCTGTCTCTGTCTCTCTGTCTCTGCCTCCTGTGTGTTACAAGGTTGTGTCTACAAATGTGTATATGCATGTGTGTCTGCATCAGTGAGGAGGCTTAGTCTGGTGGCACTCTTCAATTGAGCTCCACCTAACTTCTGAAATGTCATCTTTCACTTAAGATAAAACTTGCTGATTCAACTAGACTGGCTAGTAAACAGGTCCAGACAACTTGCTTCCTTCTGCCCAATGCTGGGATTACAGAAATGTGGGGATCACTTTCCTCATGGGCCCTTGAGGACAGTTCCACTAGGAGAAGTGGAGCATAAGTGGGTAGGAGGTAGACACCATTGAGTACTGTCAGACTAACTTTCTGGATTGGTTTCAGACAGACTGCCCAACTTTATTGGGGGTATACAAGGGCTATATATATATCTTGGAGAATGGGTAGGGGTTTCCAGACTGAATATATATTATTAGGTAGTGCATGAATGCTTCATTTGCATGAAGAGGAATTCTAAGAATCAGCAGGCAGTTTCTTAAAAGGAGAGAGTATGTTGAACCTGTAATGTAGCCATAGGCTATGTGACTCTCCTCAGAGGTCTGTGGAGTGTGGAAAAGGCTGATTGGTCATAACATATTACCTAATTATCATATAGTGGGAAGGACTGAGCAGGACTTGTGTGCTGAATCATGCAGTTCTTGTGGGAAACTTTGTGCATGGTCATCTTCTACATAAGGTCAGGCACTTGTACTTAGTAACACTCTCCACATAAGATCAGGAAGAGAAGAAGCCATGCTGAGAAAGGGAGTCCTCCATTTTGTACTGAACTTGGAAAGTTTATTCAGACATGGTAGACTGTGACCTTAAGAGCAGGGTTTTCCAGCACAAGTACATGTCACTATGCTTGGGTTTTTACACACATTAAGGGGACAGAACTCAGGTCTTCTTGCCAAAGAAATTTACTGATTCATCTATCTGCCTAGCCTCAGAGACTTCTAACATCACTTGAAATGTTGTCATGATATTCAGGTGACTGATATGTGGATACATCTTAAAGTTTCACTTCAGGGTATAGAGGGGAAGATTTCCATCACATGTAACACTTTAAGGAATAATTAAACTGATGTGAAATGTTATGGACTAATTGTATACCCTATAAATCACATTGACATATTAAGGTCCTCACTCTTCTTGAGGCTATATTTGGAAACAGGTCCTTTAAACTTAAAGATAGTTGTTGGGTGAATATATACCTAAGCACAAAGGGAGTAATGTCAGGAAGACTCATCTATAAAGCAGCTATGTATGAAGGAAAGATGAAACAATATAGGTTTAATCATTGGAAGCTTGTCCCTCAATTCTCACTTGTAGAAACACAAGGAGATGTTTATGGATTAAGCTATTCAGTCTGTGGTGTTTTCTTAAGGCATCCTAGAAAGTAATGCATGGAATATTTACTATTTTGAATGAATGAATAAATGAATGAATGATGACATAAATAACATATTGGACTAAGTACTTGCTTCACAATTATGAGGACCCTGGTTTGTCTTCCTAATTTCCACTGAAAATAAGAGTGGCAATGGATACATGTAACCACAGTCTTGAGAAGAGGCAGGCAAAAAGATCCTGCAGTTTTTCTAGACAGACAGACAGCCTCAAGTATTAAGATTCAGAGGAAGAAACTGCCTCAAATATTAAGGTGGAAAGCAACAGAAGATAATACTTAAAGTTGACCTCTGGCATCCTTCCGCATATGCCCACGAATTTGTGAATGAATAAATATCTCTTGCCCTTTTGATCTATTTTGCAAAAATTTCCTGTCTTCTGTATCTGAAGAAGGTACAGAACCGTCATTGTCTACCTGATTATGGATCTAAATGATACAGGAGAAACTTGAAGTAATAAAATTGTTGCTATGAAGTAGTTATTAATAACTCACTTAGTAAATATTAACTTACACAAAGTAGAATTTATTTAAAGGAGAGCTGTCTTTAATGAGCCTAATGAGGCTTGTTAGGTACTACAGTAAAGGGAACTTGGTGCCATAACTGAAATTTAGAGTTGCTGACAACTTTTCTGTTAATGCTTATTCAACCAAGGTTGACCTTCAATTAGGCTTCAATCCCACAAGAGGAGACAACCTTGACTTACAACCTGCCCTTTGGCCCATGCCCCTATCAAAGAATATGCCTGTAAGAGACAGCTCAAGTGGGCAGCACTGGGTCACCATCACCATTAAGTCTCCAGAACTTGTATCAGTAAAAGCGCAATTCTGCCAGGTGGACAAGATAACCTCTGTAACAACAATTTGAAAAGAACTTTGGTGTGCTTGAGAAGCAATTATGGCAATAATTTTGCTGTGTAAGCTCCTCAAGTGTCTGAAATCAAAGACTCTTGTCATTGTTTAAATTGTCCCAAGTGTAACCTGGGCCTGGAACCTGAGAGAGATATAAGGATGACAGCATATGTGAAATTTATAAACTTAAGTTGTATATAAGTTAGCAAAATTTTCTTTTATGGCTGATTCTCCTTGGGCATTAGCCAGAGTCAGACCTATACTATATTGTTTTTTTATTATTATTATTTTCTTTATTTACATTTCAAATGCTATCCCGAAAGTTCCCTATAACCCCCCCCCCGTCCCTGCTCCCATACCCACTCACTCCCACCAGACCCATACTATATTAAAGAACCTTATCTTTTATTAATCTCTAATTCAGCAGTTGTTTTTTTCATTGGGAAGACATCGAATTCTTATAAGTAACCCAAAACTTATGAGTGAGACCTAATTTCCAAGCCTCTTAAGGAGTATACTTGGTGAAATGCACCCTGCCTCTGAATTGCTGGATTCATCTTTCCACCTTTCCAGCTTGTCTTTCCTGGAATTATATCCTGGATTTGGTCTTAGCATTCTTACTAAACACATTTGATCTTTGTCTTCATAAAAAAGCAAGTCCCCACCTACTGGTTGTTCCTTTCCAAGCTAACCTGGTTGATATTATACTAAAAGTAGCAAGAATTGTAGTCTCTCACTTGTTGCATGGCACTTTTTCTTCATGACATAACAAGAGACTGTCTTGGACAGTATACCAAGTAGCCGTGGAAACTAGAGAAAACAATACAGTGTAATCCATGTCTGGGGTGATGGTAATGATACTATTGACATTTTCTAGTAGATAAGGATCATCAGACCCTCACATGAGATTACAGCTTTTATTTTTCCACCTGCATTCTCATCTACAAGTGATGTTAGGAGAATAAAAGAAAGTAGATGTTTAATTGAAGGTAGGGTTCAGTGGCTGCTTCCATGATGTCATCATCCATGATAGGGTGGGACTTTGCAGTGATGCAGCTGTTTTGAGGTAAGTAATCTCTCTTGAGTGTTCTTTATACAAGTCTGATAATCTCAATGATTTTGCCAAGTTGGATTTTAACACAATTATTAGTGGCTATCTAGAGTGAACAGGAGTTTGTTTTTCCCTAGGAAAACTTGACAAAACTTCAGCTTCTGAAGTGCCTTGGAAGTTCCCTTACTCCTTTTCATGAGTAGTCAGATCTATTTTTGTTGTTGTACATAGACATCATTAGATCACTTATTTGCATGTGGGAAAGGAGAGAAAGGCTGAGTATCACTTTCTAGAACCAACTCAAGTTGGGTAGGAGTTGTTTGCATATGGAGTCAGAGTCTCTGAGAACAAATGCACATAAATTTGTGTATTTGGGCATAAAACATTTTCAGATGGTGATTTTTCAAACACAGGTGGATCTACCTTGCAAACTCTTACACGGAGGCTTTCAAAAGATGAGGAGGCTGTTTCCTAATTGTAGCATCCATTTAAAGGTCTAACGTATCCTCTTAGGTTATTATGGAGTTCCAGACTACAGGTCACCGAGGGCAGATGTTCTGTATTTCCTCTCAGAAGTCTGTGCTGCACAAAGGGTGAGTCCACAATTAATTGTGGGTTGAGAATTGAATGAATTAGTAGTGAATTAATGACCTAGATCATCTTCAAAAAAAAAAAAAAAAAAAACAAACAAACAAACAAAAAGAAACCTACAACGTAGTGACCAGAGGTCCTTTTTCCTAGGCGATCAGGGTCCTGTCAAGTTGACAATCAGTATTAATCCTGATCATTTGTTTCCAGTTCGTTTATGAACTGTAGTATAAGTCTTCTCCAGAGAGGGATCAGATCTCCACATCTCTCCCTAAGACCAGCCTTCCATCCTCTCAGACCACCTGAGAATGGGATGGGGAACACTCATGAGTGCTTGAGAACTTCTCCCCAGCCTCTTCTAATGGGCTGTTTGGATCTGAATTTAATCCTGGCCTGTTTTCTCTGCTGTCCTACTTTTCCAGTTTCCCCTCTTTTGATTTTTTTCTATGCCAGATGTCAGCACAATGTCATCAATTTGAAGAAACTGTTCTTAGACCTCCAGTCTGGGTCAGTTGCTAAAAATTCAAGTGTTCTATTAGAAAATATTTCTCTTTTGTATCATGTTAATTATAATTACTTATGATTCTGATGATTTCATAATTATTTTCTTAATTATTCTCACTTATATAACAAGCAATTTGTGGATATCAGGGTCTTTGTCTATCTTGATCACAGAGCTTGATTCTGACAGAAATAGCATGTGTTTTGATGAAGAAGAGGATGGAGATGATAACTCAGGTTTATATGGGTCTTTGGGACCATATAAAACTGATGCCTCATCATTTCTCCTAAATTCTTTTTAACATTCTGTGTCTTTTCCTCACGTGTAAGTGGAAAGTATAATGTACTATTTTAATCTTATATATACACAGACAATAGTAAAAGTTCTCAATTATGTTTTTTGGTTTTGGTTTTTGTTCTCTCTCTCTCTCTCTCTCTCTCTCTCTCTCTCTCTCTCTCTGTGTGTGTGTGTGCGTGTGTGTGTGTGTGTATGTGTGTGTGTGTGTGTGTGTGTAAATGGAGCATCTTAATATTTTAAGTACACAGGATCTTCTATGGTCAAAATAAAATAAAATAGATATTTGGTGTCCTAGTTAGCTTTAGCAGTCAACTTGACACAAACTAGGATCAGGATCACCTGATACGAGAGTTTCAGTTGACGAATTTTATAGATCAAATTAAACTGTGGTATATCTCGAGGAAACTATCTTGATTTTTTTATTGAACAAGAGGCTTCAGCCCATTGTGGGTGACACTATCCCTAGGCAGATGGTCCTGACTTGTATTAGCTAGCTAGGTATAAGCCAGCCTGTGAGATAGCCATCAGGCTGTGATGTGGCATGAGTTCTTTGGTGATAGGTAATGTTGTGTAGGACAGCAAGCCAACCTACCTTTAAGCAACTTGCTTTACTCTGCTCCATTGATGGACTATCAACTAGAATTGTAGGACAAACCTCCTTCTGTTTGATTTTGGCCAAAGTAGTTAATAAATGAGAAAACTTGAATTTTCTTGCTCCATCCTCCCCCCAACACTCGCTCTTTTCTTCCTCCCCAGTCATTCCTTCTCACCTCTTATCTGTTTCTCTGGCAGTAAGATTTTCTATGTGCCTTCTACATGGAGGCAAGCTAACTAACTGTCTTAGTTTCTTTTCTATTGCTATTAAGAAATACTATGAGCAAAGTAGCTTACTGGACAAAACGTTTGTTTGACTGTTCCAGAGGGATGGAGTTCATAATAGTGGGGTAAGCATGACGGCAAGGGCTGGTCCATCACATCAGCAATCAGGACGTGGAGGGAGAACAGGCAATGAGACTGGGCCTTAAACTCTAAAATCCTACCATCAGTGGCATTGTTCCTCCAAGAAGACCCCACCATCCCAAACACTATCACCAACCCAGACCAAGGATAAAGTACATGAGCCTATGTGGAAACTTTCACATTTAAACCATAATGCAAACTGTAAACTATCCCAGCACAATAGCCTGACTGAATGAATGCCCAGGATAGAGAAGCATCCTTTTTTCCACCTAGGATTTTATGGATGCCCAGAACTAAGTTGCTATGGCCACAACCACATCGAAGAAGTAGTGCTGATGTCCAGAACCATGTTGGCTGGGCAGATCTCAGCCACACAGATCATTGAACAACCCAGGTGGTAGCATCAGCTCCACACAGGCAGTAGCTGTTTTGTACGATATCTATGGAGAGCTGTCCTGCCCCTTCCAGAGTGAGAATGGTACGAGAGCATGCCTACTGGCTGGACCTGGGCGGTGCTGCTCTCTCATCTCCCTGTTTTAGAAAAGGTGTCTTATCAAAGCCTTGTTTTCTAATGGTAGTGAAGGTGGAAAAATAAATCTTTCTGAAATACTATGGCTGTCATTTTAAAATGGAAAAAAATGTACCCTTTATTAAGTAACTTGAATTACAAACTTTTTTTGATGAATGCATATATACGTATTTGTGTGTGTGTGTGTGTGTGTGTGTGTGTGTGTGTGTGTGTGTGTGTTTGAGTTTCAGGAGGATAGAGGATGGATTCAGGAGAACATGGTGTCACAGGATTTAAATATTGAGAACTTCCCAGGTTCTACTTGTAATTCTTGATGTCCATAGTTTGGCACCTGCATGGAACAGGAGAGGAGGAAGGGAAATTCAAAGGACAAAGGGGTGGAGTAAAAGGGAAGCTGAGCACAAATATACCTTTGGAAATACCACTAGAAAAGTAATCAGTTTTCTGACTTAATTGACTTAATCTAACCCCAATCACAAAAAAAGTCTCCCATCTCCACATATTATCACAACAGGGGTTTAGAGGTTCAATGCATGAGTCTTATGGAGAATCCCAGCTTCAGTGCAAGCAAAACCCTACAAACTGAAAATCACCTTCATTTACTACATAGAATTCATGTTGTTAATAAAGGTGGAAATCAAATTCTGGAGAGCCCCCTGTAACAATCCAGATGTCCCAGAATAAAGCACTGTGGTAGAAATGGAGAGTATGTTAAGAAATTATTTTCTCTATGGAAGTGGGCCATAGAGTTAGGAAAGGTTGAAGACTGATTGCTTCTGGGTTCCTGAGAGTCCTGCTCTCCGATGAGTCATTTACACAGTGTCCAAGGTCTTCTGCATTAGACACCAGAGTTTCCTTTACTCAGGCTTTGCCCTTTATTGTAGTCCTGGGACTAAGGTTTCAGTCTTTCTTTGTCCTAGGTTTCTTTCACATGTTAATCTCACTGTCTTTCTTACCCCACTCTTCTGCTCAGCAAGGCATTGTTTCTACCTTTAGATTTTTATATTGAACTTGAAATGTGTAGCCTCACTGGTACTGGGTTTTAGAACAGGCTGTAGCCTGCCTTTTATTAGTTTCTAGTTATTGTAATGCAAGGTTTCTGGTCATTCTGGGGAGAATGGCTATGGCTTTTTTCTATCAGAAACTGCTGACTCAGGTTTGGTTTGGGGGCTGGAAAGGTAAAAATCAAAGAAAGCTAAGTGCTTTCTTTGTGTGCTGAAGGCAGTGAACCATTAGGTATTGTTGCTCCAGTCTTTATCACAGAATTGGAGAAAATGGGGAGAAAAGAAGTACATGTGTCATCAGCATCCAGAGGGTATGGCCTTCGTGCTCACTGCTTTCCTTATTCCCCATCACTTTGGTACTCTCATCAGTATTTTAGCTAGGATCTAGTCTCATCTAGACCCACTGATTCTGACTATACTACCAATCGGTAAGCAGCCAAGTAGTGTATAAGAAGTTTTCATATCATAACCATTAATGTCACAATAAACAGTGCTGCGGGGACCAGAAAGGACAGTGAACACACTTCACAGTGCACAGCTCTTCAGCAATCTGCTACACAAGCCAGTTCATTTCAAGGGAGAAAGGTGAGGCCTACCTGAACTTCTCTTTCACACATGGAGGCTCTCCCCTTTGTGTCAAGCTAAAAGATGAAGATGAAGGTGTGTTTGTGTATGTGTGTGTGTGTGTGTGTGTGTGTGTGTGTGTGTG
>NC_034594.1:90937640-90939618 GCF_900095145.1 Mus pahari
GAGAGAGAGAGAGAGAGAGAGAGAGAGAGAGAGAGAGAGAGAGAGAGAGAGAGAATGTGTACAACTGCATGCTGTCTTATAGATGTAGACTTGAGAAAGTAAATACATTTGAGGAATCTATTATGTGGGTTCAGAGGATAGAACTTGTGTCTACAGACTCACTCAGCAAGCACTTTATCCTCTGAGCTATCTCACCTGTCTTCTAGCCTGATTTCTAACATGATTATTACCTGCCAACATAGCAGCTGGAAATTACTCAGTTTCTATTTCCTTTGGCACATATAACCAGTCCCGAGTCTGCAAATTCAAACCAAAGCAGATGTGCTGAGACTTCTATTGACTATTTCATGTAGCAAGCTGAATTACTAGAAGGCTCAAACAAAATTAATCGAAAATTAAAGCATAAGAAATTTAAGCCACCCACTACTTAAATGGGCTTAAGAGGTTACCAGGAGAAGAAAGCCAGGATCAGTCTGTTTGAGTTATGAGAAAAGAAGCTAAGCTGAATTGAGGCAGTAAATGCTGGCCCCTGACATGTGGTTTGTTTTCTAAATGAAGTATCAGCTGCGTAACTTCTTTGGGGATTAAAAATCCACTTATGTATAAATTGAAAGGGCAGCATAAACCCCATTTATCTCCATTTAAGGACCAGGTCTGATTTCAAAAAAGGCCATAAGCCACAAGCTTTAAGAATAGTCCGTAAGTCCCAGAAACTAAGTCATTAGACACCAGATCTAGGAACATACCATAAAATCTAGAACAAGATAATAAAACCCTCTCCCAAACAACAGCCTAGGGATAACCACAAAAATGGAGAAAGATCTTAATCTCAGGATTGGCCATCTGTCCTCAGCAGCCCTGTTTCATCACATGGTTGAAAGTTTCTGACACAGGAATGCAGACCACTAATAACCTGTGAGCCTTTAGTACTCACCAATAAAATTTGAGATTACCTAATCCTTCTAGAGAGTTGCCCTGGTTGCCTATGAAAAGGCCTGTGTGCCTTTATCTAGGGTTGCCATTTTAGAGAATGGTTGACCCCTACATGCTTGGTGTTTCTGCAGAATAGACGTTCTTTGTTTCTGTTTCTGCTTTCTATCTGAGTCTGGAGTCTTCCTTCAGTGGTATTCAGACCCTTACAAAGTATAAAACCAGAGCATGACTGTAAGGAGAAACTCTCATGTAGACATGGAAAACAGGCATTGTAAAAGAGGAAATAGAATCACTCTTGGCTCAGAGAGATTGGCTTCATGCCCCAATGACCACGTTTAAGAGCTCATCTGCTTAGATGCCTGCATTAGCCTTTTTATTTGTACACAGAGTAGGAATATAACTGATGAAGTTTAGTGATGCTGTGTAAATTGGATTGGTTATTTAGAGAACATAGTTTCTACTTCAGATACTCAGTAGAAGTGGATTAGTCCCTTAAAGAGAAAATGATGCCTGAAGAGTTACGGCAGGAGTCAAAGCCTGCCTGGTGCTGAAAAACATCTGCCAAGTCCATTTTAACGGACTAGAAGAAGCCACCTCTACATTCATATTTGAACTTCACAGGGCCCTTTGAAGTAGAATGGGAAAAGTAAGTAATTTTCCCAATAGATGAAGAGGGAATGCTATGGGTCAAATTGTTAAACAGTAACTGAAGGCCTTTATGGTCCTAAAGCAAGAGGGTGTGCCTGCTCATGCCTTCCAAGTCTAAATACTCTCTAATATATAACTACATGAGACATATGGCCCTGCTTCTCAAAGCCAGGTTCCCACTGGGACAAATCAGATATAAAAGACAAGAGATGCCCTAGGGAGAGTCAACAGAAAACCCATACCTAAAGGAAGGGTTCTGTTCTATCCCAAGCTTAGATGTGATGGCCCTAGGACAAAAAAAAAATAAACGAATCTGCAGAATGAAGATGTTAAGGATATTCCTCTCTCTCTCTCTCTCTCTCTCTCTCTCTCTCTCTCTCTCTCTCTCTCTCTCTCT
>NC_034594.1:90939684-90971055 GCF_900095145.1 Mus pahari
TGTGTGTGTGTGTGTGTGCGCGTGCGTGCGTGCGTGTGTGTGTGTGTGCGCGTGCGTGCGTGCGTGTGTCTGTGTGTGTGTGTGTGTGTGCGCGTGTGTGCGTGCGTGCGTGTGTGTGTGTGTGTGTGTGTGTGTGTGTGTGTGTGTATGATACATTACAAAATGTGTATGTTAAAATTCAGAAATTGGTTCTACCTTCCACCATGGAATCCCAGGACCAAACTCATGTTGTCAATCTTGTAATACGATGAACATTACATTCTGAGCCATGTCGTAGGATCCACACTTAAATTTTTTTTTAAAAGAAAGGATCTCTCCTTGAACACAAAGCTCTTCATTTTAACTAAGATGGGTGACTAGTGAGCTTTTGGTAATCTCTCATATCCATCCCTAGTGCTGAGCCAACCGTGCCTTTGGAAAAGAGAGACGATGTCTGTCATGTTCATTTTCCTCTCCATGCTTGGCACTTGGATCACTGCCTAACATGGCAGATCATCCATCAGCTTCAGTCTGTTGAGTGAATTCCAAGACACTGAACGGCTTCCTTGTCCGGTTACTACATTTCCTAAAGTTTCAATAGTTTTTCTTATTGGTGGACATACTTAACAATTAGTAATCTCAAAACAGATGGCTATTCTTCGCTTTAGGGAATTCTAGTGTATTGAAAAGGTAAATGGCAAAAATGTATACAAACAACTAGCTTTCTCCAAAGAAATGAAAGAATGACGAGTTTCCCAATTCCCGGTTAAAAGTATAAAAAGCCCTTTCTCCTCACCATCCTACTACATGAAGAAAACAAAAGGCTTAGATTGTAGCTCAGTTAATATAGTGTATGCCTAGCATGTAGGATAAATTGCCAATACTGTATAAAACTCTGGCATGGTGGTGTAGGACCCCCTCACGGGGAACTCCCTCAAGTCCCCAGGTCATGGGAGTCAGGGTGCCCCAGATACATGATAGACAAGCCTTCTTGATGCAACTGCACGAGGCACTTTTATTGGCGGTGCTCCCGGGTCGATTCGTATCTCACACAGGAGACAGAGGAAGCCGACGACAAGGCTCAAGAGCTAGGGGTTTTTATAGGGTGAGGTTCAGGGTATGGGAAGAATTGGCGTGGTTACATGCGATTGGTTCATTTAAACATAGCAAATTAGCAGAAGAGTAGGTGCAGACTAAAACGTTTAGAAATTTTAAGGGCCTGAGGTTTATTGGGGGCAGCAAGACACCTGGTTGATGCATGACTCTTATCGGGGTCAGTAAACTAGGGGAGGTGTCTTCCTGCCAGATGGCTGTGGGGTCAGTCAGCCCTGATAGCTCAGTTCCTGCATTCTTTTCCTTATCTTTATGGCCGGGCTTGTATTTCACAGTATTCAGCCCTGAGTCTTACTTTTTTGAAACTTACTCTTTTAATTTTACATTTTCAAACCTTGAATCTATATAATTTTCCCTTTCATTGGCTCACAGTTGTAATGCCAGCACTGAGGGAGAAATGGCAGGAGGATGAGAAGTATAAAATCATCCCAAGTTCCACAGAGCTTTAGAAGCTAGCCTGGGTTACCTGATATTTTACCATACTGTCTAGGGAAAATATAAAAAGTGCAATCATAGCAGTTCAAAGTAGGTGTGCCATCTCCTGTTTCAGCTTACCTTAAAAGCTCCATCAAGTGCTTGCCTAGACAAAAGCCTTCCACACCCCAGGAGAGTGATTAAAGTTTCCCTTTTGTTGTACTCCCTTTAAATGTCTATGAGGATTGGACTCCTGGCAACACTTTGCTTCAATGAAATGTAAATTAGGAGATACAGTGGGCTTGCCATAAGGATATAGGGAGTGTATGGAATCTCTGAGAAAATAAGGATTCAGCTGAACTCTTCTGATAGATAAAACAAATATTTCCATAAGAAGAGCATAAGAAAAATACTAGGGAAGGTTAAAGGAGGAGCCCTATCAACTGGATAAGGTAAGGATTAAAAATATCAGAGGAGGGGAAGGAAAAGATGGTTCAGTGGTTAAGACCACTTTTTGCTTTTGCAGAGGAACCAGGCTTGGTTCCCAGAACCCACATAGTGGTTCACAACTATCAGTAACTCCAGTTCTAGGGAATTGCACAACATCTTCTAAACCAGGCATGTACCTGATATACCTGTAAAATGCTAGTAAAACATTCACACACACAAAATAAATAAATCTCCAAAACTAAAGTTTAAAAATGTTAGAAAACACATAGCTATTACTATGTATGCCTATAATCTCAGTATTATGGATGGTAGTGGTGCTGTAATAGACTCTCGAATGTGAGGCCAGCTTGTGTCATATAAAGAAACCCTGTCTCAAAATGAAAAAGGTGTCCGGGAATGTGTTCATGTGAATTAAGCACTTGTCACAAAAGTTTAAAGACCAGAGCTAGAATCCCCAGAAAGCAAATTAAGCCAAAGCACTAATACATCCCAGCACTCAACAGGGAGACTAAGGGTAGAGATTGGGAGATTCTCAAGAAGAAAGTGGGCCAGCTAGCCTGTTGGTCCCATGGGTAAGCATCAAGAAACCTTGTCTCAAGCCAGGCTTGGTGGCTCATGCCTTTAATCCCAGCACTTGGGAGGCAGAGGCAGGCAGATTTCTGAGTTCGAGGCCAGCCTGGTCTGCAAAGTGAGTTCCAGGACAGCCAGGGCTATACAGAGAAACCCTGTCTCAAAAAAGAAAGAAAGAAAGAAAGAAAGAAAGAAAGAAAGAAAGAAAGAAAGAAAGAAAGAAAAAAGAAACCGTGTCTCAGACAAGGAGAAAAGTGAGGGCTGACTCTGAAGCTGATCTCTGAATTCTACATACATACTAAAATGGCACAGATCTGCGCGCACAAGCACACACGCGCACACACACACCTGTGTGTATACACAGGAGCAAAAGAAAATCCAGAGCAACTTAGCAAAATACTAATTGACACCACATTTAGGAGTCAAAATGTTCACTAGGGGATAGGTATGAAATTTACCTCAGCAGGTTACATGAAAAGAAAAATCTGAGTGTGAGAAGCCAGCATGAATAAAGTGAGTAGCACTCCGGGTTAGAGGATTTATGTTCAAAGACACAACCCTGTCTGTCTGAAACTTGGTTTGCTGCTTTGTGTTGTGATACTAGGTTTCCCTATAACAGATCAAACCTGAAATTATACTGACTAATTTACTGAGGTAAATAGGCATCCACCACCATGTTCACACTTAGGGCCTAGGATACTTGCAGAAGACTAGGTTTGGATGGAATAAGAACCAGTCTGTCTTGCAGTCAGGAACTGCAAGTTAAAGGTATGAGATAAAAGTGTTTATCTGATTAGAACATATAGCTAGGCCCTGTCTTCAATATGCATATTGCAAAAGCTAAATTAAAGGAAGAGAGCTCAGTGTGGCCACACTGAGAAGAAAGACAAAGACTCTAATGGAGACTGTAACTCCCCTTTCAAGGACCTGAAGTAATATTTAAGTATCATATAAGGGCCAAGGATAATCACAAGTAACCAATCCCACCAACCATTGGCCCACAAATATCTGGACTCCAGTCTCATTCTGTTACATGGTAATCAAAACAGTATAAACACTCCTATGGGCTAAGGCATCCCCTTCTCCAAATCTGAGCTGGCTGGGGGTCATTCCTGCTTCTTTGAGGTCCTTGTAGTTTAATAGTAAAATTGAGAGGCTCTGTGCCTCTTTTAGAATATCTTTATTTCTGCCAGGACAGTTATATATGAAAAGTTTCAATACAGAATATATACTATAAGATGAAGACACAGTGAGTTTCCAAAGAATCACACCCCAAGGAGGAATATGAATATTATTTTAATTGGCCTTTCCTGTGTGGGACACTTGCATGAGGTTATATTTGAACAGGTGAAAGAGAGCAGCTCATTATCTTATTAGTAAATATGTTTTTAACATTTATTAATTTTTAATTATATGTGTGGGGTACAAACTTATAATGCAGAGATTCCCAGAGTCCAAAAGAAAGTATTTTACATCCTGGAAGTGGAGCCACAGGCAGTTGTGACCTTTGCAATGTGGATGTTGGAAACTGAGATCAAGTCCCCTGAAAGAGCAGCATGCTCTCTCAACTCTGAGTCATTTAAAAATAGTCTTAAGGGAGGTCCTGCAAGTCAGAAAGTCAATCTGCTCCCATTCTTTATGGAGAAACTAATTTAGAATAGTGTAGTGTTTTCTCTATATGGATTTGAAAGGACTCCTGACTGCTTCTAGCTCAAATCCACGTTGGAAATTTGCTATCACTGGTTGTGTAAAATGAGAATGTTTGTTGCTGCAGAGATGGCTCCTACATTGAACTGCATGAATTACAAGCATCAAAAATGGACCCCTAGAATCCAAATAAAAAAGGTGGGTACAGACACTTGAGTTTTGACAAAGAAGCCAAAACTATACAATGGACCAGGGAAGCATCTTCACCAAATAGTACTGATCTAACTGGATGCCTGCATGTAGAAGAATGCAAGTTGGTCTGTATTTCCTATCCTACACAAAACTAAAGTCAAAATGAATCAAAGACTTAAATGTAAAACCAGATACACAGAATCTAATAGAAGACAATGTGGGAAACAGCCTTAAATGCGTTGGCACAGGAGAAAATTTTCTGAAAAGAACACCAATGCTCTTCTACTAAGGTCAAGAATTAATAAATGAGACCTCATATAACTAAAAACTTCTGTAAGGCAAAGGACATGGTCAATAGTACAAAACAGGAGCCTATAAACTGGGAAAAGATCTTCACTAACTCTTCATCTGACAGAGACTTAATATCAAAAATATATAAATAACTCAAGAAAATAGGCTCCAAAAAACTAATAATGCAATCAAATATAGAGTAGAAAACTAAACAGAGAATTCTCAACAGAGGAATCACAAGTGGCCAAGAAGCACTTAAAGAAATGTTCAACATCTTTAGTCATCAGGGAAATGCAAATCAAAATGCACCTTGAGATTCCACCTTACATCAGTTGGCTAAGATCAAATCTCAAGCACTAGCACATGCTGGTGAGGATATGGTGAAAGCAGAACACTCCTCCAGTGCTGTAGGGATTGAAATTGTAAAACCACTCTGGAAATTAGTCTGATGGTATCTCATAAACTTAGAAATAGTTCTACCTCAAGACCCAGCTATACTGGGCATATACCCAAAAGATGTTCCGCCATACCCCAAGAAAACGTGTTCTACTATGTTCATAGAAGTTCATAGCCAGAAACTGGAAGCAACCCAAATGTCCCTCAACCTAACAATAGATAGAGAATATGTAGTACATTTATACAATGGACTATTACTTAGCTATTAAAACAAAAGGACATCATGAATTTTGTAGACAAATGGATGGAACTACAAAGTATCATCCTGAGTGAGATAACACAGTCCCAAAAGGACATGTATATTATGTACTAACTGATAAGTGTATATTAGACAAAATTTTCAGAATACCTATGATACACCCCTCATACCCAAAGAAGTTAAACAAGAAAAAAGGTACAAGTTAGGATGCTTGAATCCCACTTAGAAGGTGTGAATAGTAATCATGGGAGGCAAATGGAGGGTGGGACCTGTGTGGGTGATGAAAGGTTAGAGGAATAGTAGAGCAAGATCAGGTATGGGAAGAGTCAGGAGAGAGTCTCAGAGATTCAGGAGAATAAATGGAAATATGCCAAGGGTCAAGGATGGGGAATGATTCTCTAGGAAGTCCCTAAGATCCTAGATGAGGGAGGCTCCCAGGAATCAATGCTGGTACATTAACAGAAATATCCAACCGTTGGGATAGAGAACCTGAAGAGACCACCTCCAGTAGCTAGATAGGACCCCCAGTGAAGGGGTGGGGATAACAAGCCACCTACAAAAGTTTTGAGCCAAAATTGGTCCTATCTAAAAGAAATGCAAGGACCAAGATGGAACAGAGAATGAAGGAATGGCCAGTGACTGGTCTTTTTTGAGATCCATTCCATGAGCAGGCACCAATCCCTCACACTATTAATGTGTACTGGTAGACAAGAGCCCAGTGTAGCAGTCATCTGAGAGGCTCTACCAAGCAACTAATTTAGAAAGATGCAGATACCCTCATACAAACATTGGAGGAGATTGGGGACCCCTGTGGAAGAGTTAACAAAAGGATTGAAGACCCTCAAGACAAGGCAACGTCACAGAAAGACCAGCAGCGTCAACTAACCTGAATCCCTGTGAGCACCTAGAGACTGAACCACCCTCCAAAAAGTATACATGTGCTTGTACAAGGTCCCTGGCACATATTAGCAGAGTGTTGCCATAACTGTCCTTAATGGGAGATATGCTCAGTTCTTCAGAGACTTGATGCACCAGGATGGGGGAATACGGGAGTGGGGCTGCCCTCTCAAAGTCAAAGTCCTCTTTAGAGATAGGGGGCAGAAAATCTGTGAGGAGGAACCAAGAGGGGTCAATGTTTGGGATGTAAACAAAGAAAAGAAAGGAAGGGAGGGAGAGAGGGAGGGAAGGAGAAAGAGAGAGAGAGAGAGAGAGAGAGAGAGAGAGNTGGAATATATCTTTAATCCCAGCACTGGGGAGGCAGAAGCAGGTAGATCTGTGAGATCAAGGCCAGCCTAGTCTACAGAATGAGTAAAAACTCAGTTAAACTTCATTATTGAAACCACACAGAGAGAGAGAGAGAGAGAGAGAGAGAGAGAGAGAGAGAGAGAGAGAGAGAGAGAGATAATTCAGTATGGTGGAATTCCAGTGCTTGGTAGACAAAGATCAATGAGTTTCTGGGACTTGTGAATCAGCCAGCCTAGCCTACTTTATGAGCTCCAGGACAATGAGAGACCTTGTCTCAACATAAATAAATAGATGATAGATAGATATATGGATAGATAGAGAGATAGATAGATAGATAGATAGATAGATAGATAGATAGATAGGACAATGAGAGATCCTATACCAACATAAATAAATCAGAAAGAAAGAAAGAAAGAAAGAAAGAAAGAAAGAAAGAAAGAAAGAAAGAAAGAAAGAAAGAAAGAAAGAAAGAAAGAAAGAAAGAAAGAAAGGAGAAAAGACAGACAAGTGGGTGGGTAGATGGATGTATGTATGTATGGATAGATGGGTTGATAGATAGATGGATAGATGATAGATAGATAGATAGATAGATAGACTGATTGATTGATTGATAGATACAAATAAGCAAGTAAACCAAGGTGGATAATGCCAGAGAAATAACAGCTACGGTATTCCTCTGGCTTCCAATTTATACACATGTAAGTATCTTACCCTTCCAAACACTATTGAAAAAAGAAGAAAATCCTAGAAAACTATTAGTTCCAAATAAATTCACTAAAAAGACAAAGTTTTAACTAAATTAGAAAGGCTTAGCATTAGCAGAAACTTTCCACTTTCATGCTATAACTATATGGGATGCCAACAAATTTACATATCTGTGGTTGTGTTTAATATATGCATTTATCTTCAGTAATTTATCATAACACTTTAATGCTATTTGGAAATAATTCATTTTATGATGGCTAGGTATTTCTCATTCACACTAATAAAATATACTATTTCTTTACAATTCATAAATATATTTGCTTGGTGATATTGCTTTGTCTAACCCTTCAAGAACAGCTTTGGTGTCTGTAGTCTGTGAAGAGCTGTAACTCCAGCAGATTTTAGAAAGGGAATCTGAATTATTGTGCTCTAGCTCCCTTTATTGATGATGCCTTTCTTTCTGAGATGAAATCTTACAGTGTTGTTTAGGTTGCCCTTGAGATCAGTGTCCTCATGTGTCAGTCACTAGAGTACTAGGACTATAGGCATGCAGTCTCACCCTGTGTTGCTGTGTATGATTTATACATTGAACAATAATTCACACACACAAACACACACACACACACACACACATACACATACACACACACACAATTCTGTATTTCCCTATCCTAACACAGAAGTTTAAGGATTAAATTACAGGAGCTAGAATACATATATCCTGAAATCTGGGCTTCTCTAAAATGACGAGGGTTGGATGACAGTCTCTCTCACTCAAGGATTTATTTGGAAATTTATGTGATATTTTAAAAATGCTGAGTTTATATCTCATCATAGAAGCTGCAGCTCTGCCTGGCACTATATGGATTTTATTTCAACTTTCCACCTCCGTGACTATGACTTACACTGGTTTATACAGACTATGTCTCCTCAGACATCACTTTGTCTGTGTACAAGAGATAAAGTCTGACTGCTGTACTGTTCTAGTAAAGAAAAGAAATTTTGAGCTTTCATTTGAAATCCATTCCTTAGGGTGGGGCTAATACATGCAAGAATGATACAGAAAATGTGCTCCCTGTGGTAAAAGTATTTTTTGTGTATTTTGTTCTTTCCATTCTTAGTTATTTGTTGGTGCATATGCATGTGTATATGTGTGTGTGTGTGTGTGTGTGTGTGTGTGTGTGTGTGTGTGTGTGTGTGTGTTTGTGTGTGTGTGATACATAGAGAGAAATAGAGCGATGGAGACAGAGAGAGATAGAGACACACAGAGAGAAAGACATAGAGACAGAGATAGAGATACAGAGAGAGATGGGGAAAGAGACAGAGAGAAAGAAACAATGACAGAACTTCCACAGTGTGTGTGTAGAGGTCAAAGTTCAGCTTTATAGAATCATTTTTCTCTTTTCACCTTTACATGTGTTTGAAAATTATATTAGATGACTAGAGCATTTAACTTGGTTTAGCCGAGTCATTTGAAAAGAGAGTCTCAACTAAGGGTCTGACAGACAGAATGGTCTATTAGGACAACTGTGGGGAATTTTCTTGATTGTTAATTGAACCAAAACATAAAAGCTGTGCAGACATAGTAGCCACAGAACCAGAGGATCCCTGGATCTAGCTTGGCTAGCTATGCGAACAGTTTTGTAGAGATTTAGGATCATCTGAGAGAAACTGCCTCGATGAATAATACCGGGAAACAATAGAAGATGTCTAATGTCAAGCCTGGTCCTCCACATGCATGTACATGCACTAGGCATACACACGTTCTCCCTATCTATCTATCTATCTATCATCTATCTCTATCTCAATTAAAATTAATCATCAAAGGATGAAGATAGATGTTCCAAGGAAGTGTTAGAAGTCCCATACTGGCCTTCCCCCAGTGTCCATTTTCATACCTAGTCTTCAGAATAGCATATTAGCCTTTCCTCTGGAATGTGCTGCTTCACAGTAGTTAAGTAGGTCAGTGGTCTGAGAAGGTAACACCCTGAGGTCATCATTATGAAGGACAAAGTGGTACTGAGGATCAGAAATAGAGGTCTTGATAAAGACCTTGGCCCATTTGTGAAAGCTTAGACATCTGACATTGACCACTGGTGGCAGTTAAGGAAAGTATGTCATCTATCTGGACTTCTTTTTTTCTGCTCTGTTCAGTAAGGGCACTGATCTAGAAGAATGCAGTAAAAACAAATATTTACTTTACTTTTCCATCTTCAGTGATAAGCACATTTTAAAATAGAGGTTTAGACTCCAGGGTTTGAACATAGATAAAATGAGATGTGAAGGAAGAAATTGGTATTGTATGCAGTTCTGAATGAAGTCAGCAGGAAAATTGAAAACCACAAATGCAAGAATTGACCCATCCTTACAATGGCATAAATTCTTGATAAAGTTATTAAATCCATAAAATATTTGAATAGAGGTGCTTGCTCATTTCCACAAAACGGTGAGAAAATATAGTGCCAGGGCCTCAAGTCTTTGGGAAGGCGAGACACAGATTGAGAAAAAGAGCTTGGAATATGCATTGGACTTTTGGCTGGGCCTCAGTACTCAGGTGGTCACAGGAAGCCAGTTGCACGGAATCAGAGCAAAGAAGAAAACTACAGACGCTGCAATGAAATTAGATGACAGAGATGGCTTCTCTCCAATGTGGGCTGATGTTGGTGGGAGTCACTGCATTGGCATCAGAAATTCTCCTTTATGATGTTGGGGTGAATCTCTCTTAACTTTCAAAATAAACAAAAACAAATGTAGGTGTAAATACTAACCAGGGGAAAAAAACTCAGCATATAAAATTACTTGTTTTGGATTTGATCATTCTCAGAGCAGTGCAGAACAGAAGCATCTCTATATGTTCAAGCTTGAAAGAAGAAAAGGAATCAAGAAATGAAATATTCTTCACATATCTAAATCCATTTTGTTCTGTAACATTTTCTTGAGATATGAACAAAGATCAAATTACACTGGATAGAACAATTCTAGTATACTGAGCTTTATTTGGGTTGCTTACAAGAAAAAGGTAACTAAAAGACAGCTTTATCTCCAAAGGGTCCACATCAGCATGTATAAGCACTCTCAAAAGCTGTATATCTGGGACTCTCTGCATGATTTGCAAGCAGCTTGGCAAACCAAGGAATCTGTAATAGCAATTCTTATTGTTTATAAAACTTCAGGGAGGGGCTCTATGAATCTTGTAAGTTTCAGTAGCTTCCTAAGACTTATGAATTGAACCTCAAAGATTTAATTTATCTATTGTATCTTAAGGAACCTTTCTGCAATACAGACTATTTCAATGCTGAGAAAATAACTATACCACATATGGCCACTGTTAAGACATTTGCAGAGAAAAAGATGTGTTTTGACACCCAGGGAACTAAGGAAAATGTCCGAACAGAAAACACCACATTGTAATGAGTTTGTAGACACAAAGCATATACAGGACAATAAGCTTTTTAAAAACTTTTACATAATTTCTTTATTTCTTGGGTTGTTATATCTGTTAACCTTGGATTTTTTAGTTTTATAAATCTGAAGAAAAGTTACTGATTAGGAAGTATTGTTCTGGATGTCTTTTAGTTTCTTTCCACAGCATAGGTAATTCTGCACTAGATTGTTGGGATGTCAAAGTGTCTACCTTTGTCCCACAAGAACAAGGGGATATAGAGCACAGCAATAACCTTTCCATAGAGGAAAGTAAAAGTGGTAAAAACTAACATTTTCCAGGCAGCAGGATTTCTCTCTGGAGTGCTACAGTTAACAGTTATGGTGATGTGTTAGTTAACCCCACTGTAGTGACCAAACACAAGAAAGAGGCAGTGTACACTGGTTCATGATTTAAAGGTATTCAAAAAGTTACAGGCAGAATTATCATAATGACAGAAGAGCTGGGATGCTGGTCACATACACTCAGTTAGTCAGGAAGCAAGAAGAGATGAAGCTGGTGCTCAGCTCACTGTGTCTTTCACTTAATTCCTGCTGCCAGTCCATGGTAGTGCACTACCAGCAACATTAGTGTGGTTCTTCCAATCTCAATTAACCTAATTTAAAAACTCTCGTATTCACCACCAGTCCAGAGTTTTGTCTCATAGGTAACACTAAATCTTACCAAGTAAGCAGTCTAAACTAACGACCACAGGAAAGAATCCAGGGAACATGGAATCATTTATTCTGGTCTGAATCATAAGAGGACTCATTCCATCTCCAATTGCTGTAGAAAAGTAGACACCTACTTCTACTTTCAGGACTGAGCATTAAACCCCTGCTGTGAACTGCTGGGGTCTCCCAGAGTCTGTTTTTGGATTTTCCAAGTTTAGATCTCTAAATACAGAAGAAAGCATTGGATGTCTCTAATTGGCATCTAGTGGAGTTAAGAAACACTAATTTCATAGAGGAAGGGCACGTGCCTGTAGTTAGAAAGATTGATTCCAAGAGCTCTGTTCAGTCTTGCAGAATAGCATTTAGCATTAGTATCAACAGATGTGATGCACGATCACATGTTTGCCAATGGAGTACAAGTGGCTGTGCGTTTCCCTCTTAGATTTTGTAATTCTGTGGATGCTAAGAATGGCTGAGAGTAACAATATTACAGATGAAATATCATTAGACCAATTTTCCTCTTTCTAAGTTGTCATCAACCGTGTACTATGACCAAATCACAGAGTCAAGATTGTCTCATTATTTGAAATTATCCTTTGTCTAATTTTTATAAACCGAAAATCAAAATGGATACTTTAGTGGATGTAAAAGCAATGATTATGTTTATTGCCATTGAAGTATGTATGCATATTCTCTATGATTTTTGTACTTTACTAGAAAAATACATTTTGACAGATGTTGAGCCATGTAATTCCAACACCTTAAATAGCTTCAACAATTATCCAAACACCAGTGAATGGGATTAGTAAAATGTGTCTTACGGAATACAAACGGATTCCACCACTCAGACCCACTGCTTTTGTCTTGTCTCGCACTGCCTAAATAGTCTTGCCAAATTTTATTTTATTCAGTATGTTTCTAGAACACAGGCTTCTGCTCTAATTTTCATGTGTGTGTGTGTGTGTGTGTGTGTGTGTGTGTGTGTGTTTTATAAAGTTTTATGTGCATGTGTGTGTGTGCTAGTATTATGATGTGAAAGGCAATGGTTGTCATTGGCTATATTTTTCTATTTACCTGAAACTTGCTTTTGCAGACATGATCTCTTACTGAACCTTGGGTTCTCCAGTTGTCAGGGAGACCTTTTGATTCTCTTGTCTTCTCTTTTTAGTAGTGGGAATATAGGCTCTGCCCCCACATTCAGCATTTAAATGGCTTCTGAGGATTCAAATGCAGACATTGTGTTAGCTCATCAGGCATGTTATCTACTTATCCCCTCTCTTCTGATTGTTTTAATCATTTCTTATTCACAAAGCTTTTCCATATCAATAAGCTTCTTTATAATAGATAACAGTGAATGGACTAAGAAAAAGGAAACTCATCTACTAGGCATGTGGGGATAAATTCAGGAACATCACCCAAAGAGTTGTACATTTACTGTGCTTTCAACCTTAATTTTTCTGAGCTATTAAGGACAGTAGTAGTAAATTTCTTTTGATCTACTTAACTCAGCCCCTGAATCAGTGCACACGCTACTGTTTAGTGATGGCCATTGTTATGTGAACAGCCATACCATCATTCTGGTGACATCATTCTGGTTTTTGTGTATAGTCTATTGTTGTTCTAGAAATATCTGCGACCAAAACTGCTATATCCTGATCTCTTCTAATAGCTCAAGATAAAAGAAAAAATGATCCAAAGATGTGACTTATGATAAGTAGAGAAGATAGATATTAAGCCAATACTAAAGTAATTCATATGGATATAGCAAACTTCTCTTATTAACTGCCCTGAGGCTGGTTTCTAAGCAGGACACAGTCCATACTAAGTGCATGCACGCGCATATATATATATATATATATATATATATATATATATATATATATATAATTTGGCCCCTTTATATGAACCCCAGACACATTTTTTTTTCACATGTTGACTATGGCATCTCACTTACATTAGCTAATCTTATTCGTAAATGCCCAATTTCAGTGTCTTCTATTGTACTCTAAGGATATACATCACCTGTTTTGTTATCTGTATGTCATTTGTAACTATGACTGTGACACAAACTCAACTCAACTGAAATAAGAAATTGTTTTTTTATTTCCAGAACATGCTCTACACTTAGCCTTGGAAATCTCAGAGCATAGTAGTTCAACTGTCTCTGATATAGCCTCATTCTTTTCTTGCTTTCATATTTATAAAAACCCATAAGCTTCAACCTAAAAAATATTTATAGAAATAGTTATGGAACAATCATTATATCCTGCATAATATATTTATTTATACTGTGGTGATAGTTAACATTAATTGTCAAATTGAGCCCCCTGGCATGCCTACAAAGGAGATTTAAATTAAGTCAATTGACGTGGGAACAGAAACCTCAACTATGGTTGACATTAACACATAGATAGGCTGGTGTCAGAGCTGAAATAAACAAAGAAAGCAAGTTGGTCACCAGCATCCATCTTCTCCTTTGTGACAACTGATTCAATGTGACTAGTTACCTCATGCTTCTGCCACCTTATTCTTCCAGCCATGCTCAACTGTACCCTCAAACTGAGAGCTCAGTTTAGCCTCTCTTTCCTTCAAAGTTGTGATTGTGACAGCAGGGATGAAAGTAGCTAATACAACTATATTGTGCACTTGAAACCGTTAAGCTAGGTTATATGTTTAATGCACTTATTAACAAAAAATTAGAAAGCAAAAAGGAAAAGCAAAAGTAAATAGCTTCAAACTATTAAAAAGAATGTGTGAAAATATTTTAAATAGGTAGATGTGCCCATTACATTAGTTGAGGAGAAGGTAGTACCACATATGCATGTATCCAAACCTATCACTTCATGTAATCATATAACATCAACTATTATCACTCAGTATGTTTCTGTGTGTATAACAGAAAGAAGGAGAGAGAGTAAATACTAGAAGTGTTCTCAAGTTGCTCCAAGCCATGATCATTTTCACTTTAAAGAGTATTTTTTTGTTTTAACTCATGTCTTCTTGGATGGATGCTATTTTCAACACAGAATCCAGAAACTCGGACAATGTTTAAATCAGACAATGACTACTTGTCATTGGCAGCATCTCCAAACGTGTCAAAGGACAAAGTTCTTTGTGTGGTCAGGATGTGCAGAAGCCACTCATGTCTCATCCCTCGCTGCTATGTCCCTCTGTCTGATTTTATTGTAATACTTCTGTAAAAGAACCAGCCAAAAGAGGATGGAGAGCATCCTCTCAGCTGAAGTCAGAGTCATCCCTAATCCTCTCAGCTGTAGTCAGAGTCATCCCTAATACCTCATCCTATTTTCTGTGAATCTCTGGAACTAGAAGTGATCTTTAGTGCTGTATGCAGGTTGAAAAAAGTGTTACTTGCCTTATTTTGATCTTTTCCCACAGAAGCTACACTTGACTACAGGCACTTGTAGGAAGATTGACAGTCAAGGAGGAGCTCAGTGCTAAGTCTAAGTGTGGTACTCAGCTCAGTGTTGCCAGCTGCTAATACCCTATTGGCAATACAGATGAAAATTGCTGCTCTCAAGGGATTCTAGGCCATGCAACTTTGCACTCAACCCAGCACACATGATTTCTGAAACTTCATCCTGTCTGAGAACGTACTTGATGCTAAATCAAAGAAGAAATGGAGACTTAAGGAATGGCTCAGTGGGTGAAGAGCTTGGTATGCAAAAGTGAGAACATGAGCTCATAGGTCATTCCCTATCGGGGGAGAAAAAAGATGAACTCAGCAGGGTATATCTGTAATGCTACTGGGATTTTTGTTGGTAATAATATATTTTGGTTTTTTCTCTTCTTTTTAAAAAAGATATTTAAATTTTCATATATAATTTCTCTCTTTATTTCATTTGCACCCCTTATTCTCTTCAATTCTAGTACTCCCATGCTCTCCAACTACCTCTCAACTTCATTAACTGCTCTTATTTAATTATTAATATGTACATAATATTTCTATGGACATATGTGTCCATATATTCAATCTGATGAATTTATTTAGTGTTACTCATATGAATATGAGTGTCTCAGACTGACCACTTGGAATTGGCTAACCTGTCAAGTGGCTTATATCTGGAGAAGCCTATCTCTCCTCTTAGCTTTTCATCTAGGGGTGAAGCCTTGTGGAGTTTCTGTTATCCACAATGGCATGTCAACTAGCATTGTCACTGTTCAGGTCTTGTTTAGGTAATGATATTATTGAGATGTCAGGGGTGAATCTTCTCTGTCATATATAGAAGATGCATGTGTAGAAGATGCTCTCTCAAAATAGATGTCCTGATCCAGTGGCTCTTAAAATCTTTCTGCCCCATCTTCCAAAATGTTTCCCGAACTTCAGGTATGGGGGGTTGTATTGTAGAAAATGTATGGATTGGTGTTACTATCTAATTGTTTATATGTTTTTCGTATTTTGACAAGTTGTGGATTTCTATAGTGGTCATTAGATACTGTAGAACTAAACATCTCGGATGAAAGGTGAGAGCTACACTTACTTGTGCTAATAAGGACAAATATTTAGACTGTAGTTGAGAATTCTTCTTGTTTAGAAATGCGCTAGTAGTAAGATTTTTTTTTTCTCATGACTGTGACCTCAGTCACCTGAATTGACTACATTTATAGTATTACATTTATAGTATTAGGTATGGATTTCCCTTTATTGAGAAAGTTTTATCTCCAATTTGGTGACTGTTAGATACCCATGAGATATAAGTGCCACAGTGTATACCCTTGCATATACATTATTGTACTGCTCATTCTGTTTCAGGAGCTTTAGAACTGAGTAGGTCTTTTTATTGGCTTTCTTCTTTTGCAGCTTGCCTAACAAATTTGGATGTACTGAGAGCCCTTTCACCAAAAGAAAACTTCCAGGTTAGGTCCAGATTTAATCCTTCAAGTCCTGTATCTAAAGTGTGCAGTGTTTTCAGCAATCCTAGCATTCTTATGATAAAACAATACCTCACAATCTCATGTGCCAGCTATCCTGGCACACATAGTGGCACACAAAAAGGGACCTATCTCAAACAGTGTGGAGGGTAAGAACAAACATGTGAGGTTGTCCTCTTCCACACATTTGTCGTAGCCTCTATGAATCTCTACATGTGTGTATATGAAGGCACTTGTGCAAATGTGTGCATACTTGAATGAGCATACAGCCATATGGTGGTGTCACAAGATAATTTTTCAAAAAAGTGAAAATGAAAGGAAGTGTTTTCTAGTTCACAGCATCCCTTTAGTGATTACTTAATTCTTTAAGAAAATGATTAGTTTCCATTTAAGATTGTTAATTCATACTTGAGCATTTGAACTAGTGAATGCAAAGAGAGGGAACCTTTATACTGTGGCAGAAGAAGCCCTTGTTTTCATTTCTCTGCAGACTATGATGTGGCTGTTTGCTATGTCTAGCCCCACTGGCCTTTACTGCATATCTAAAAGCTGTAAATTGTCATGAATTGATTTCTGAGAAGGTGTGAAGTTTAAATGTATTTAATCAGAACCACAGAAAGGATATAGCTCTCCCATGTGAGGATATGTTCTAAAACTCATGAAAACTTCTAAAATGCTAACTCATTTATTAAGGCTGTTTGATGACTTTCTTTTGAAGAGCAATTACTTAGGGAGAGAAATCAATTCTTGGAAGGGGACTGGCAGAAAATGTCTGAATGTATTTGCTGTACATTACTGTGTCTGTGCAGATATTTACTTCCCATGAAAGTACCCTATGAGGAAAATGCAGAGAGCATGGAATTGAAGTGTTGTATGAAGTATGCTAACAATTTTTATGGAATGATGGCAATGTCCTCTGTGTGAATGGCAAGGCAATTACTGGAAGGATTTCTAGCCTATCTCACATAAAAGCCTTTTCAGTGCACAGAGAAATAATCAAAATGATTAATGACAAGTTTGATAACTGTGGTAATGAGCATCAATATAAAAGGCAAACAAGAGGTTAGGGAAATACCTCTGTCAGTAAGCTGCTGGCCAACTTTTTAAATATACACACAGAGAGAACAAAAATATAGCACTATATATTAATATATAAAATGGTTTTCATAAAAAGACAAAATATAAAAACCCCTAAGAGTAAATTTTGTCCAGCTGAAATGATCATCAAATCATTCTTTATTTGTTGTACACGGTGAGCTTCATCCTTAGATATGCTGTGTAGACACTGATTTAACAATACCATCCACACTTACAAAGATGCATCTTCTGGCCTGGGACTCTTACTTCTGCAAATATATCTCAGAAATACACTTTATGTACAGATTGTGGAATAACTTGGTAGATGATCTTGAGTGTGCTAACCAAATATCTGAAGGAATCCAAACTTTTTGGAGAGAAGGGTAAAATTTAGGCGTGATATAAGAAAAGATGAAGGGGCAGCCTATGTGAAAATAAAAGACCAAGAAGCAAAACATTTATATTCCATAATATAACTGCCCTTTGCTTAAACTTAAGAAGGGGGAAATTCAACATTTAACAGGGGGGACACCATGGTACTGGAAAGCTAGACAATAGCATAGCTTGCTTTCCAGTAAGTGATTTCCTGGATCTTAGAGGACAATCTACAATTGCCAATTTCCTAAGCCAACATAATCCATATCTACATTTAAAATATTGATTTATACCCATTGATAAGTACATTCCTCATACATAATAAAGGAAATTTCTCTTTGTAACATACCATTACAGGAAACCATAATCAATCAAAATTCAGAGGGGTAGAGCAAAATCCCATTGGATACATCTACTTCCATATGTAAGGGCTAGGGAACATTGTCCAAGCAGGGACAGAAGGACTATAAAATTCAGAGGAACATAGAATTGGATATGAGAGTTTGTCTTCTTGGAATTGCAGAAGATATACTCTACATAAAGTCTTGCCAACATTATTGTCTAAACATGTTAAATGAATGGGGGGAAGCTCATGAAGCCTCAACTCTACATAAAGAACAATAAGCAACTAAAGGATGCTGGGAGCAGAAGAAATAGTCTTTCTCAGGAAAAAGCATATCAATTGGTGAGGCGACCAAATGATCAATACTGAAAACACATGGACAGGTATATAGACTGATCATGTTGTATTTATGTATCTAGGAATATATATGTTCACGTGTGTGTGTGTGTGTGTGTGTGTGTGTGTGACAAATTAAAAAGAGGCCATAAATTTATAAGTGAGTATGGAAGGTGATAAAGGAATATGGTCCTCAAAGTTAGCTTGGAGAGTTGAATTAAAAATTCCTATTAAGGAAAGTCATTTATAATTATATCTTTTAATATTACAATAGCCATGTAGACTGATATGGAAATGAGAAGCTACATGACATGAAACTGGATGAAATAAAACACATGATTGACAACTGCCATTCATTTAACATAATTGAGCTCTAATTGTTGTAAATAAATAATGAAGCAAAGATAGCTTTTTATGTTATTTCCAAAAACAGATATGGAAACAGGAATAGAAATTATGAGAGTATAAATTTGGGTGAGCATAGGTAATGTGTGAAGCACTGGTTCTTAGGTAGATAAAAGTAATCAAAGGAAAGTACAGATCCCTTTGAACTGAGAAAAGACTTAATGTGCTTTATAGGAAGTGTGTGTGTGTGTGTGTGTGTGTGTGTGTTTGTATGTGTGTGTGTGTGAGTGTGTGTGCATGTGTATTTTGAAGTATATGGGGTATGTCTTAGGTATGTGAAGTGTGCTTTATTGTCTAGGTGTGTAAGGAGTATACAGTTTGTATGTGCATGTGTTTGTATGTTATGTCTGGAGTGGTATTTGTAGGGTATGGGTATGGATGTGGTATGTTCATATGTGCAATCCCTTGTGTTAGCAAGTGTGTGACAGCATGTGTGTGAAACTCAGAGGCTAAACTGGATGTTCACTTCAGTGGTTCTTCATCTTATTTCTGGAGTCCACACTTTATTGCACCTGAGGCTCACTTGTTGGTCCCTAGGATCCAGGGATCCATTTATCTCTGCTTCCTTACTGCCCCCTCCTTTTTATGTGGGTGTTGGTGATTTGAATTTGTGTCCTCATTTTGCATGGCAGGCATTTTACTGATTAAATCATCTCCCTGGACTTTGGTAAGAATGTTTTGGCACATTGGAGCTGCATATAAGTTAACATGTGGGTATATGCTGATCGTCCTGCATGTACTTGTGAAGATGTACTGGCAATATGACTGTTGGAAAATTGTGTGTAAGGGGTGACAGTTTATGCTTGAATAAATTTCTTTTAATGAAAATGCTTTACATGTTACTATCAACTTCCTTCTATTTGGAGCAGGGTCCTTATTTTCATGTGGACATCCACAAAGACCCAGATGGGTCAAGCTCTTCCTCTTAATCATAAGAGGGCTGTAGAAATGACTTAATGGTGCATCTTTCAGTCAGGCTTCCCTTTCCAGAAGGGAAAGTCGTAGGGAATGAGCTACTGATCGATCTCCTTCAACTTATATCCTATATTTGAATAGAAATATTGACACCTATAGACAATTTTCCTGAGATTTGGGGAAGAGGTGAAGGTGAATCTTATATCTGATTTAAATTCTGAAGCATTAAGGTAAGAAATGTGCAAGATTAAAATCAATGTATTCTGGTAGTAAAGCATGAGAAAAGACATGTTTGTTAAAAGCCTAGTTGCTACCTCAATAGAATTTTAAAGCTAATTATGTATTAATATTTTCATGTGTATTTTTCCATTTCTGTTCCCATGCCTTTCCCAGTTTTCCTCCATTGACTATAGTTCTTTGTGTAGAGTCAAGGCCTCATGGAATTTCTGCATCCACTTTGATATATCCATTGATATTGTCCTCATTTAGCTAACATTTGGGCAGTTATGTTGGTGAGATTTTATGGGTATAGCTTTTGACATTACTAGGAGAGTCAATCTCATTACTAGGAGAGTCAAACTCCCTGATTTCCTGACTTTTATACTCTTTACACATTGTCTCCTGAAATGTTCCCTATACCTCATGGGAGGGAGCGAGAGGAGAGGAGAGGAGAGGAGAGGAGAGGAGAAAAGAGAGAGAGAGAGAGAGAGAGAGAGAGAGAGAGAGAGTTTTGAGTTTTGAGTTTTGTATTTTGTGGACATATTCATTGGGACTAGGATCCTCAATTCATCATTTTGATTGGCCATGGTTTCTGTAGTAGTCTTCTGCTTCATAGAGAAGTTTCCTTGATGAGATGTGAATACTACACCTATTTTATTTATTTATTTATTTATTATTTTCTTAATTTACATTTCAAATGCTATCCCGAAAGTTCCCTATCCCCCCCTGCCCCTGCTCCCCTACCTACCCATTCCCACTACTTGGCCCTGGCCTTCCCCTGTGCTGGGTCATATATAGTTTACAAGACCAAGGGACCTCTCTTCCCAATGATGGCCAATTAGGCCATCTTCTGCTACATATGCAGCTAGAGATATGAGCTCAGGGGGTACTGGTCAGTTCATATTGTTGTTGCACCTACAGGGTTGCAGCCCCCTACAACACCTTGGGTACTTTCTCTAGCTCCTACATTGGGGGCCCTGTGTTCCATCCAATAGCTGACTGTGAGCATCCACTTCTGTTTTTGCCAGGCCTCACAAGAGGCCACTATATCAGGGTCCCTTCAGCAGAAGCTGGACTCCAGAAATTCAAATAACCCCATTAAAAAATGGGGTACAGAGCTAAACAAAGAATTCTCAAATTAGGAATACCAAATGGCTGAGAAACACCTGAAAAAATGTTCAACATCCTTAGTCATCAGGGAAATGCAAATCAAACCAAACCTGAGATTCCATCTCACACTAGTCAGAATGGCTAAAATTAAAAATTCAAGTGACAGCAAATGCTGGCAAGGTTGTGGAGAAAGAGGAACACTCCTCCATTGCTGGTGGGATTGCAAGCNTGTACAACCACTCTGGAAATCAGTCTGGCAGTTCCTCAGAAAATTGGACATAGTACTACTGGAGGACCCAGCAATACCTCTTCTGGGCATATACCCAGAAGATCTTCCAACTGGTAATAAGGACACATGCTCCACTATGTTCATAGCAGCCTTATTTATAATAGCCAGAAGCTGGAAAGAACCCAGATGTCCCTCAATAGAGGAATGGATACAGAAACTGTGGTACATTTACACAATGGAGTACTACTCAGCTATTAAAAACAATGAATTTATGAAATTCTTGGCCAAATGGATGTATCTGGAGGATATCATCCTTAGTGAGGTAACCCAATCCCAAAAGAAGTCACTAGATATGCACTCACTGATAAGTGAATACTACACCTATTATTGGTATAAGAACAAATATTTATAGAGTTTTATTAGGAATTATACTGGTTTATATTGTTGTAGATTCTTCTTCAATAACCATGACTGTACTAATACTAAATCAGTTCATTATACAAGTTTTCAATATGGAACATGGTCTCCCTCCTGATAAACTGGTTTTTAGTCTAATTGTAGAGTTGTTGGTTACAGACAAGGTAAATGTGCTCTTAGAGATTATTTTTCCATGCTGGTCTTTGCAGTGGTTCATAGGCACCTTGCTCCATAAGACCATTGGTAGCTTACCCCCAATGGAAGCTTCCAAGGTGCGTCCCTGCTTCTGAAGTGTGTACCCACAGGGAATGACTGCCCTGGTCAACAACTTGAGAGAGCTTCTTATTTCTTGCCAGGATAACATCCTGTAGTTTATGGGTTCCTCTATAGGAGAATAGATGTTCATCTTTAGGAGAACATCCTTTTCCCTTACAATAGAGATGACTATACACATATCTGCTATAAAAGTATATTGGCTTTCCTGTGAAGAAATATATTTTCATCCAGTTCCTTTGAGCTATTGCTAATTTATTACTTACTGGTGTGTAACCTAATTTGTTACTCTGGCAGCACACTAATACTTGCTGCTCTGTGAATGCTTAAAAGAGTTTCCTCCATGCAGTCCTGGGAATCTGCCTGTGTCCATTTCAACTGCAGCTCCCTACGAAGTATTTATGCTGTCACTGTGTGATCTTCAGCAATAGACAAAGGTCAAGGAAATTACAATTTAAACACCTTTCTTGACGCCTTCATTAAACAAACTCCTTTGCTTAGGACCAAACATAAATCAGAAATTTAGCTAGTAATTTATCCACTATGGTTGCTCTTCTTTTTCAAATATTTTCTGCCATTCCAAGTAGTCTGCAGTCTGCAGGATAGCCCACCCCAGAACTCGTTCCCTGCTACCTAACACTGTCTGTCTTAGTAGATGTTGTGTATGAATTTTGTATCCAAATATACCTTCCTAGATATAATTATAGTTTATGAACAAGGACTCTTGGAGTTTGAACATTAAATAGCCATAGCCACATGTGTTTTAGGACTTGGTCTATTTGGAAAGGATATGGAACCTTGAGGAGGTAGGGCTTTGGTAGAAAATTCCCAAGTTCTTTTTTGCTTTCTGCTTCATGGGTCTTCATACAACGTGGCCAACTATCCTCTTGCTACTACCACTATAATTTTTTTTTAAATTAGTGCTGCATCCTCTCAACTGTGATTAACAATATCCTTTTGGGACTGTTGGCTACAATAAACACTTCTCCTTTCATCTGTGGTATCTGGGTACTTAATCACAGCAACAGAAAAAATAACCATGTAGCACTGTATTACTCAGGGGTTTCTAAAGAAACAGAATTGATAGAACACACAAATATATATAATTATATCTCTATATTTATATATGATTTATTCAAGTGGCTTACAGGCTATGGTTCAATAGTAAAGCAATGACTGTTTTCGAACCAAAAGGCCAAGAATCTAATACTTGTTCCATCTACAAAACTGATGTGTCAGCATTTCCAATCTGGTACTATAAACCCAGAAGATTCCTAAAGAACTGCTCATCTTCAGTTTACAGTGGAATCTCAAAGATGAAAGTTTTTAGACCATCAAAGGAATGTCTCTCCAGCAGGACAAATAAACTTTCAATGTGTGCTCACAGGTAAAATGAATCACAGCTGTCCAGCATGTATAGTGTTATGCTGGTTGTTATTCACCCAGAAATGAAATCAAGTGCCCTTCCAGCCTGACTAAATCTCTACCATTCTCTCTGTGTGCTCATTTGCCTCTGGTCATCACCTGTATTAGTCTTTTATTTGTTCCTAAACACTCATAGTTGTGTTCTATATCAGTTTCTTTACACTTAAGTTCATTTTGGATAAAACTTGCATCCCCAGATCACTTCTCACAGATATTTGTTCTGAACCATTCAGGCTCAGCTCAAATGTCACCTTCTAAAAACTCTAGTCTCCAGGACTTTAGGAAAATGCCATGTCCTTTACACTGCATAGAGCAATAGGGACTGTTGTGTACAACACATATCATTATTTAAGATTGTTTGTTCCTTTAGAGAATATGTGTTTTCTCTTTTTCTTCTCAGTGGAGCAAAGCTTTTCTGAAGGCACAGATTGTTTTGATGGCTAGTCTCTCCCTTGGGTCCATAGCATTGCCCCGAACTCCCCACATCCCTAGAGAATACTGACTAACGCTTGCTTCAAGAGTATCATCTAGAGCATTGACATTTTTCAATTCAATCTTTATTGCAAGTTTGGAAAGAGATAGAAGAAACCCATGGGAAGAAAACAAGGAGCTTTGCAGAGTACATAATTTAGTTCTAAGGAACACAAAATGCATAATAAATGTTGCAAGGAATATGCTTGTTTGTTGGAAACCACAAAAGACCAAAAATAGCAACCAGAAAAGACTAAGTCCAGGCTCTTGTGAACAGCAGAGAATTTTAAATATTGTCTGTCTCGCTACAAACCATAGAATAATTCCACAGTACTCTTTTTTTAAAATTAATTTATTTACTTATTTATACTCCATATTTTACCCCTCCATCCACCCTATGACAGTTCCACATCCAACACCTCCCCACACCACCTCATGAATACTGGATTCCCCCAACCTGACCTCTAAACTCCCTGGGCCTCCTGCCTCTGGAGGGTTAGGTGCATCATATCTGAATGAACACAGACCTGGAAGTCCTCTACTGTATTGTGTTGGGGGCCTCATTTCATCTGGTGTATGCTGTTTGTTGATCCAGTGTTTGAAAGATCTCAGAGATCCAGATTAATTAAGACTGCTGGTCCTTCTACAGGATTGCCCTTCTCCTCAGGTTCTTTTCTGCCTTCCCTAATTCAACAACAGGGATCACCTGCTTCTGTCCATTAGTTGTGTGTAAATATCTGCATCTTGTCCTTTCAGCTGCTTGTTGGGTCTTCAGGAGTGGAGTCATGCTAGGTCCCTTTTTGTGAGTGTTCCATAGCCTCAGTACTAGTGTCAGGCTTTGCGACCTCCCCTTGAGCTGGATCCCACTTTGGGTCTGTCTCTGGATGTTCTTCTCATCAGGCTCCTCTCCATTCCCATCCCTATAATTCGTTCAGATGGGAACAACTTTGGGTCAGAGTTGTGATTGTGCAAACTCAATGAATACTGGTCAAGGTGGTGAAAATGTGGATTCAACAAGAGAAACTTGATAGTTTATAGATGTGTGTTTGAACTATTGAAACTATGAAAAGTTGGACATAGAATCATGTGAGTCTGTAAACCCACTGGGAGATGAGGGACAAAGAAGTATCTCTAGAGGCCTATGGGGTCACCTATGCTGGCAAGAGCAGTGGAAACAATGACTTTCAAAAGAAAGTGGAAGGCAAAGACTGACATCCAGGTAGGTCTCTGGTCTGGGCACATAGCAATATGTGATGTATGTGTGCTCACATGCATGCATGCTCTCTCTCTCTCTCTCTCTCTCTCTCTCTCTCTCTCTCTCTCTTGTACATGCATGCTCTATGTGTGTGTGTGTGTGTATATATATATATATATATATATATATATATATATATATAGCTCACTCTCTCTTTCATACATGCACACCCACACACATTTACACACGCTGATGCATGCACACCCATGTAGTAGAAAGCAAAAAGTAATAATGCTGAGATGGAGGTGAAGGGAAGACTCACTGGAAATGGGGGAGTAATAGGCATGGGGTGCTCCTGTACTGATTATTTTTAACTATCCTGGCATAAACCTAAACATGCATGGGAAATGAAAACTCTAATGGACAAAAAATGCTTACCTAAGAATGACCCATAAAAGACTATTGTCTTCACTAATGTTTGATGTGTGAAGGCTCAGTTCACTGTGGGTAGGACCATCCCAGAATGGTCCTGGGTTGTATAAGAAAACACACTGAGTCCTGGTGAGCAAGTAAGTAAACAGATTGTCTCTGTGATTTCTGCTTCAATACCTTCCTCAGCCTTGAGTGTGTGTCGCCAGAGTCCTTACTTTCTCCAGTGATAGGCTGATGTGGAAGTGTAGGTCAGGAGAATCCTTTCTTTCATAAATTGTTTTTAGTCAGAGTGTTTTATTACTGCAATATAAAAGTAACTAAGACAAACACCAGTATTGACTCAAGAGAAAAATCGTCAGCCATAAAGCCTCATGCTGAGCTAACTTATGCTAAGCAATGATGGTATAGCAAGATGGCATAGTAAAAGGTACAAAAATTTGAATCACCAGTAGATAGATGAGCAACAGATTCACTAGAAGGTATGATTGCATGCAGATATGGATGTTTCTGAACATATTGGTTACAGTCTTGGCTTTAACAAGACCTGCTATGAAAAGAGCCCTTCTGAATCATGGAGATACTGGACAGGAGACACAGCAAAACAAACAATAAAATAAACAAAACAACAAAAAAACATAGAACCCAGATTCTAAAGCATACAGTGAAGGACCAGGAAAAACTCAAGTGCACAGCATGTAAATTGTAGTGGAAAACAGAGCAGACCAAATAAGGCAGCAGAGCCTTGGTCAGGTTTGCTATTCTATGGCTTGCTTTCTATGCGGTATTTGTTTTGTAGGTGATAATTTTTACAGCATATTTGTGTGCTCAAATTAAGGGACACAGGAGGCAAAGAAGTCTTGAGAACCCTACCACTGCAAAGTCAAAGTAGGCAGAAGGGTAAGACAGGGAGAAGGAGGGGCTGGCACTACAGCTACAGAGAACTCATGCCACTGCCATTTACACTAGAGATGGAGCCCAGGCAACAGCTATACAGTAAGAGATGAGAACATTCTGCTCTAGTGCTTCCAAGATCTACAGATTTGAAGGAGTAATCCTCTGAGTATGGAACTGAGTGAGAACAGGGAAAGCAGACATGCCGGACTAGAAAAGGCAGATCCGAACATAAGAAGGCATATTCAAGTAGGAGAAGTTTATCTGGGGAAACTACTACATGGTTTAAATCCTAAAAGATTTGAGTAAGCCTTAGCTCTTTCTTCCTACCTTCAGATGTGTGTGTGTGTGTGTGTGTGTGTGTGTGTGTATGTATGTATGCATAGATGTTATGAGTACAAAATATTTCTTAATCCTATATATGTGCAAATACCTGTATATATTAAAGACCTTAATGTAGTTTTCTTACCATTGCAAATTTAAAAATTTAAAAATTCTCAATATTTGAGTTTTGGGAGTTGATAACTTAGGTGGTGACACATTTGCCTTGCAAGCATGAAGACCTGACTTAAAACTCTAGAAACCACATGAAAAGTCAGGCATGATGAAGTGTACTTGATATCCTATTGTCTGGTAGGCAGAGACAGGAGGATTCCTAGTGTTCACTTGTTAGTTAGTCTTGCTTTCTACATGGTGAATTTTAGGCCAATGAGTAATTTTGTCTCAGAAAAATTAGGATAGGCAACAGTTTGATTGACTTCAGGCTTTCACACACACATGCACACAAGTGTCCACACATTCATGCATACATTTGCGTCTCTTCTAACATATGCAGATTCCCAAATCACATTGAAGTCCTTGTATCCCAGCCCTTTGATGACAGATACAATTCTATTCATGATGTGATTTAATCTAATCTATAAAATATTGTGACATGTACTTGAGAAGCTGTTTCAAAGAGATGTGTGTGGCAGTGGGTGTAGAAGAAGGAAAAGGAAGAGAGAAAGCGAGGAAAGAGGAAGGAAGAAAGGGATTTAGGGAGGGAAAGAAAGAATAAAAGAGAAAGGGACAAATTTTAGAAACTATGTCCACAACATATACCATTGCCCTTATACTTGTTTTACCACAAATACTAGTGACTTTGTTTATTGCCAAATTAATTCTTCAGGTTCATTCTTAATTAATATTCATATCTGTAGTCTAAGGATTGAATCTGTATTTCCTTTAAAGCAAAACAAAATATTTAACTGGGAAAAACCTGCAACCACCCCCCAAAAACATTCTTAATATTTTTCATATTTTGGCATTTACTTGAAGTAAAATTACTTGTATACTTTGAAATGTCAAGTTTTCTAATGTGCACCTGCCAAGTTGCTCCTGTAGCTTTGATGTTTTCTGCATATGTGCCTTATGTCTCACCTCCAGCCACACAGGTCCATGCCAAGGGTCACAATGGCCCTATGCATTCTCAGACCAACCTTCTCAAGAGAACTGTAAACACTTGGCAAAACATTATCTCTGGAGCAATGAGAGTGGTTCTTTATGTCCTACCTTTTGTGGAACCTATGCTAGGCTTTTATATGACCTGAATTCCTCACCTGTGTCTATTCTGAAGTGAATACTAACATCAGGCTTGGAGAGAGACAAACAAGGGTCTTGAAAGTCTGTAGATCTATCTAGATCATTACTTTAATGTCCTTCTTAACTCTGAACATATAGGCAACTGTAGAGACCCTGTTCACCCTCTCTGCTCTGTGAAGTCGTCTCTGGCATCCATATTCCTTACCATGATGCTCCCTACTATGTTCATATCCACAACGACACCCCCATGGGCCTAGGCACTATAGTCAAGAGAACAGTGTAAAATGATAAACCCAAAATAGTGTGTATGAGAGATGTGGAGATGGTTCAGCTGGAAAATGTCTACCTTACAAACATAAAGACCTGAGTTTGATCCCCATCACTACTGTAAAATATGCCTGGTCAAGATGCTGGCTATAGGTGCTAGATAAATAGTTCTCTGGTTAACAACACATTAAAAAGAAATTAAGACTGGGGCCATTATGCCATGTTTGTTTATGATTTACTTTTTCTATTTGTTGTTATTTATGTGCCTGTGTGTAGGTAGGTGTGTACACATAAGTACTGTGTGGACTGAAGCCAAGCACTGTGTCCTCTAGAGTTATAGATTTAGGCTGTTATAAGTCACCCTGATGTGGATGCTGGGAACTGAACTTGATTCCTTTGCAAGAACAAACTATACCACTTAACATAATGTGTTGATGTAAAGAAATATCTAGAAGACTATCTTTTTGAAGACATTAATTTTTATGGTCAAAGTAGAATAGATAAAGAGAAATTATGTAAATTTTGAGCACTGAAAGAAAAGTTGTTGATAAATAGGTGAGTTTGTGTGTGTGTGTGTGTGTGTGTGTGTGTGTAGTTTGAGGATACAGTCCATCATGGTGGGAACACATAGCAAAAGGGAGGTTAAAGCTGGTCACATTTAATGCATAGTCTGGAAGCCGAAACAGATGTACATTAGTGTTTAGACCTTCTCCTTTTATTAAACCAGTTGACCCAGTTCATGGGCATGGAGATTCCCACAGTTAGGGTTGAATTTTTCTTTCTAACTTTAACTTCCCTAGAAACTTTAATGAATGCACCCAAAGGTGTGTTTCCATGGTGATTCAAAATCCCATTAAGTGGACAATTAGGATTAACCACTAAATGTAGTATCTTTAACCACAAGGAGCCTGAGACCTTAAAAAGATAAGCAAATTTCCTGAATTCAAAATTGATTTGATTACAGCCTTAGAATGCGAATCTAAATACATATAAAATTAACATAATTCTGATGACATAAAAAATGAATACATAGGTCCATCCAAAATAAACCCTGTTTTTCATATTCTTCAATTCTCTTGTTCCTCTGTGATTTAACTTCCTTAGTCATGTGTGGTGAAATAACCACAGTGTCGGGTACACCTACAGTCCTTTCATATCCCCTGTGTGTCTGCCTTGCCCTTTCTGCAGCCCCACTTCTGACAGGTGAGTATCAGACAGAATGAAGAACCCAGAGGATGAGACGGATGCCATATGGACTCAAGGATGAGACAAATGTCTAAGTGGCTTAAGTTGTTCCAATGAGCAGCTGGTACATGGCATATGATTAAAGGTCACTTTTCCACTCAGGCATCAAGGAGGAGGTCTTGCTACACCTTGAGTTTTGTCAACAAACTTTTATCATTTAAACTTCAATGAAAGACAAATATTGCTCTCTGATTCTGAATTTGGAAGGAAGGTGATGTGCCACTGAGGAACAGCTACTATTTTAAGTATTGAAAGGGTACAAATCTTGGCTGTTGCACAAAAATAAATAAATAAATAAACAAACAAACCTTCACACTGTAGAAAAGAAATTAAAGCAATACTACCCAACATACCCCAACATGCTTAGGTAAATCGCGAAGATATCACAGAAATACAGGGGTCTGGCTGAAGTAGAGCATGTGTAAGAGAAGAACAATGTCACCCACCACTCCTTAGGCAATGTGAGCCTAGTATTCAAAGTCCTCTGAACACATATGCCCTGTGTTACTTACTCTAGGCATTTCACTTAGGCATCGATTCACCCAGGCCACTTCAGTGCAAATCTAGAGAACAAAGGAATCCAGGTGAGACAATCAAGAAAGCAAGATCGAGCAGTGGATGAAGATAATGTTTCTGCTTGCTCTAATAATGGAAGAACTAAAAGGGGAGCAATAGATGCCACTGCAGTGAACACAGAGTAAGCAGTGAATACTCAGCTATCATTTGTTGTACCACACAGGGCACTCAGAAGTTTACATTTTTTTGTACCCAACTTAAATACAGTGACCATGCCATCATTCATAACACAGATGTACAAACTAGTTCTTCCACTCAGCTCACTTACTTCATTGGTGCAATATAACCATTTGTGCAAGTTAGTTTTAATTTTCAGCTTGCCAAGACCTATAGTCATCTGAGAAGTGAGTCTAAATGAAAGGATCCTTTTGATTAAGCTAGCCTTTGAGCATGTCTATGAGAATTGTCTTGATAATGTAATTGATATAAGTGGACCCATCTACTCTGGATATTAGGGAATCCCAAGTTATAAAGTGTAGAGGGAGACTGAACATAAATAGGCTCACATGTATTCACATCTTTTTGTTCGGTGAATGTTATATGACTTGCTGTTTTAAATATCTGCCTTCATGACTTCCACATAATGGTGGACTATGACCTTGACATAGGAGCAAAAATAATCATTTCTCTGGTACATTTTAGGGCATTTTATAACAGCCACAAAAAGTAATGCATTATACAGGAAATTATTCTGCAACTGATGATTTATTCCTTTTTATCTTACACAGATATTTCTTCTGGGTCAGGATATATTTTTCATTTCACAACCCCATTCCTTTGTGTCTTACTTTACACTTACCACTAAATAAACAATCACAACAGCCATTTCTGATTTCCTGGAGCTGTGTTTATGTGGATTTAAGTAGCAAGGAAAGGGGATAACATGAACAATTTCAGGCCAGCCTGAACATCTTCAATTCTATAAGTATATTGTGGTTCATTCTTCAATAAGAACAACCACATAAGGAAAGGTTAATCTGCTTGCTGTACTCTCTGAAGACACCGACACAGATGGGATACAGTGCCCCATTTTTCCTCCTTTCTCTATCTTTATTTGTCATGCTCTATTCTTTCCTTTCTGTTGCTTGCCTTCTGGCTATGGAGTCCTACAGAGCTCATCATTCATTGTGCATCTTTGCAGTATCCCATACTTAGACTTCACTGATACTTATTGGATGAATAAGTGACTTGGAGAATAAGTGAAATGCCTGGGGTGAGTACATAGGGAATATATGCTCTATTGACCTTGAACACAGTATTGTTATTTCCTATAGAATGATGGATGGTAGCACCATTCTCTCTCTCTCTCTCTCTCTCTCTCTCTCTCTCTCTCTCTCTCTCTC
>NC_034594.1:90971070-90973674 GCF_900095145.1 Mus pahari
TCTCTCTCTCTCTCTCTCTTTCCTGCTACTGCAACAGAACTCCAGCATTTCTGTGGCATCTGCTCAAAATTTCCTTAGAGTGTTTACATTGCTTAAATTTCTTCTCCACTGTGTTAAGACGTTACACAGCAAGCAGCGGAGACCTATGTCCTCTGGAGACCTGCAACACACTTTTTTCCCTAAGTGAAATGCTAACTTTGATTGAAAATCCAGACTCGAAATCTGTAACTTTGGCAATCATCCAACCCAGTTCTCATCCTCACAGAAATCCCTCCTGTGACAACCTTATACAAACTTGTATAAGGTTGGCATGGTGATGGTGCTGTATCATCTAGTCTCTGCTATTGTTAAGCAGCCTTTCTCTCAAGAACGTGCTTACATTGTTTTACTTTGAATCCTTCCTACAATAGGGTTTTCTACTGTATTCTACTTTGGAAGCTTACACTTAAAAAAGAAATCAAATCTTTATTCAGTAGGATCTTTGCAAACAAGTTTCCATTACCATAAAAAAATAAACTCAACATAATTAACATAAAACCCATGAATTTATTTTGTCTCACATTTTAAGACATTTACAGTCCATGGCTTATTGATCCCATTTCTTCAGATTCATGGATATCAGGAAGACATACCACATAAAGAAAAGAGAAACAGAGGGATATGGGTGTCCCAACCTCCTCTCTCTGGGTACATTACAGTATTTCAGCATCCTCCCTTTGTATTCTGTCTTACATATACTACCACCTCGCGATAGTGTGAGGCCAAAGATTAAGTATTAAGTGCATGGACAGGCCTCTGGTGACATTATCCATGCAAACAGTAGTACTGTGTGATGGAAATTTTATCTACTCCTTCACCATTTCTTCTGCCCTACACTTTGTAGCATTATCTCAATCTCACTGCAAATGGCTTCCTATTACAGCACCCCCTTCTCTCAAGTTCTCTAAATATTTTTCCAAAAAGTTGCCATTTTCCTTTGTAGATCAATGTTTGTGTGCATCACAAAGTCAGGTATCAAAGCCCTCATCCTCGTATGGCATTTGAAGAGTAATTCAGTTATCACCACAGTGCAATTTCTATGGATATAGCAGAATACTTGAGGCCAAGAAAATTCAGTGGAAAATGGATGTGTATTTACCATGTTTCTGTAGGCTGGGAAGGTCAAGATCAGGTAGTCACCTATCCTTAATTCAAGTCAGAGTGTAGAACAGTAAGCTGGGCTGTGTGGAGTGGTTAAAGCCTAATGGTCAGGGTCTCATAGTCACCTGACAAACACAGAGCCCCCAGACTGCACTAACCTCGAATGTGGTATCTGCCTTCTTGACTTAAGTATCTGCTACAAGGGTCATGCCCATGTTTCACTTTTCTCTAAGGTAATTGCATTCTTGTCAGCTTGGAATAGAAAATATCTTGCCCCTGTAGCCATCAGAACTTATTGAGAAAAGTGTACAGTATTGTTCCATTTATGTTAATGGTGTGTGATCCAAAGCTTAACACCTTTCATTTCCCAACCCTCACAATAGCTGGCATTCAGAGAGATGAGGATTGAGCCAGTCCTTCTGCTGGGCATAGAAAGGCCATGAGAGGCAGCTTAGGCCTCTAAGAGATACAGGTAATCTTACTAGAATCTCTAATTTTGGATAAATGATTTCTTTTGTAATCACTGAGGTTTTTCCCTGACATCCAATCTCAAGTTCCACACACAGCCCTCATAACTTCAGCCAGACCATTCCCACAGTAGAGTCTACTGTGCATATTTCTAAAAGAAAGCCAACCCCAGAAAATTATGCTAAGAATGAAAAAAGGAGACAAAGGGTGTGGTGTCAAGCTGGCTGCCTCTTCTCTGAGAATTAACAGAGACTGTGGGAAGCAAATGGATTTTCTAGTAGCTTTTGAGAGATGGAAGAGTAAGGACCACCCTCCTTCTCTTAAGCAAGGTCTCATATAGCCCGGGCTACTCTCACACTCACCATGTCACTGAGATTAGCCTTAAACTCCTCATCTTTCTGACTCCACCCTCTGAGCTCTGGGATTGCATACATGCAACACAATATCTGGTTTACATAGTATTGAGATTGAACTCAATGCTTTTTGCAAGCTAGGCAAGGAATTAACCAGCTAAAGCCTGTCCCAGCGAAAGAATTTATTATTTTACTCCCAACACTCTCAGTGAATACTCTGATCATAGATAGATCAAACCCTGAAAAATCATAATTTAAGGCTGGGGGTCAGATGTTTGGTTTTGTCCTGAGCCATACTTCTATCATACGGTCACATGGCAGAATGCAGGGCTAGGGAACAACTTCCATAGAGGGACCCCAAATCTGTGGAGGGTAGATTGTACATTTGTACAAAGTTCTGCAGCGGGTCCTCAAGGAGGCTATCACATGGTCATACAGGAGCCTCTGAATATAGCTCAAACAGCTCTTAAAGGCCATGCTCCCCAGCCCCACGATGTCCACCGTATGTGTATGTGTGTGCACTTGTATTTGTATGAGTATTTATATATGTGCACATGTGTGATCCAAAGCTTAACACCTTACATTTCCCAACCCTCACAATAGCTGGCATTCAGAGAGATGAGGATTGAGCCAGTCCTTCTGC
>NC_034594.1:90974274-90982668 GCF_900095145.1 Mus pahari
TCTTCTTCTTCTTCTTCTTCTTCTTCTTCTTCTTCTTTTATTTTCTTTATTTACATTTCAAATGCTATCCTGAAAGTTCCCCATACCCTCCCCCTGCCCCTGCTCCCCTACCCACCCACTCCCAGTTCTTGGCCCTGGCCTTCCCCTGTGCTGGGTCATATAAAGTTTGCAAGACCAAGGGGCCTCATATTTTCAAATGGAGTATGAGGGTCAAACTCTTATCCTTATGCATGTATAACTATTTTATTTCCTGAACCATCATTCTAGCCTGGGCTATGCTCTTTCTGTTCTTAAGGAAAGCTTGCATTTTTAAAGAGCTTAGAAAACTTGCCTGAGCACATGCATTCATTCATTGGGAGGTTATTCCAAGCCAGATGCAGGATTATAGGCTTATAAAGAGTATGTATGACTGTCTTCTTTGTTCTTTATAATCATATGTTCACCTATGGGTATTTAATACCATCTATCCCAGCTTAACCTCAGGCTCTGAACATGGAGCACATGTCAAATGAATTTAGTAATATCCCAGGCCACATAGAACCTCAGATTCAGGGAGGGCACTAGGCTCTATCCACTCTAAAGTAGCTCTTTTTCGTTACTTCATGACTACCATCCACAGGAGTGGTACTTCCTAGTGAAGATTGTTTTCCAGGATCTCATTTCAGTTCAACAAGACTCTACATGGGATACAGCAAAAGACACAGAGCTGGTAAAAACAAAAGAAACAAACAATAAGCAGTATTTTTGATCCAGTGACATTTAGATCCAGATAAGAAACATGAGAATATGAGCAAGGAACTGGAAGAAAAGACTATGATCTGGAAAAGAAATATAATTTCATGTATTCTTTTACAGATCCATATTGATATCCCTTTCAGTTTTCTGATGCTGTTTTTTTAGGAAGAAGGTAAGCAGAAAAAAATATGAATTATTTACTTGGCTACACTGGGTAAAGACCAGGCAGGTCTGATGCCTGCCCCACCTCCAAGTCAATCTTCAGTGTTCTGATGTGACACTCTGGTCTGAATGCAGAAAGGAAGTGTTTATTTTATGCTCATTTGACTTGTGTCCCATCCAATGTCTTCAATATAGTAAACTATTCTTCCATTCTCATCAAACTAGACCCAGCCATCTTAGCTTTGTCTGAAGAAAGGCATGCATATATATTTAACAAGTACAACAATTCCTTATAATGGAGATTCTGTCTCAGTTTCCTTGAGACATGATACAAAGCATCCCTGCCTTCAACAAGCTGTCAGGATGTAAAAAACCACAAAGTAGTACCTGTATGCTAGAGAATTGCAAAAACAAAACAACAAACAAACAGACAAACAAACAAGCAAACAGAGTGATCAGAAGAAAGAAGGAAAATTCTTTGGTTGTTAGCAGAGGACAAGGTCAACCTACAGTTTCTTTAAACTCGAATGGTACTGAGCCACTCAAAATCCACCTTTGCTGCCTCCTTACTTTTTTTAGTGATTTTTGTTTTATCTGCCTCCTTTTATTCACTTCTCCTTTTTCTTGTTTCCACTAAATAGTGTAGAGGCTATCTCTGGTAAGTGAATGGAATTTCCGGCTTAGGTGAAAGTAAAATGGTGAAGCCTGGTGCCAACCAGAGTGGGACCTGTCTTCTGAAAAAAGACTTCACACACTTCTGACAACCTATTGTTCTACCCCAGACAGTGATAAGCTAATGTGGTGCAAGACCCCACCTTGGTGGGGACTGCTTAGCTGTGAACACTTCTTGCCTGTCTTCAGACCTGAACTTCACAACAGAGCACTGAAGATAGACTTGGGAGTAAGGCAATTATTGAACCTCTCAGCTACTTTTCCAAATATAGCCAATTAAGTAGTTCACTGTTTTCTGCTTTCCACTATTATGTATGCCTTTAATTGTAGACTGGTGTCTGGCCCTGTCACCTTTTGTAATATGATATGTTAACTCTACTGGTAGGGTTAAAGCATTCTCTCATAGCAGGAAGGGTAACCATTCACTATGGAATTATCTGTGAAAATAACACCACCATAGCCTACCAGTTCTTATTCATATAACTGGCCCACCATGATGGCTCTAGCTACACTAAAGTGAGTGGTAAAAAGAAAATACTGCAGTGTGCTCAGCAGAGTAAGATGGGAGGTCTTTACTAAAGAGGAATAATACACATAGGAAATATAGTTGCTCTTAGTAATTGAGGCAGACTGGCAAGATGCAGCAATACATATCCTGAACTGTATCAGCAGAGACATGATTTTAACTTTTAAAGACTAAGCTAGTGGTTTCTTTTATGACTAAACACACACACACACACACACACACACACACACACACACACACACAAAGTAATTGTCCCATCCTTTTAGTGCCAGAATAATGTTTTATTAGATACATAAATGACATGATATAAAAGCACAAAATGAGATTCAGCAGTATATTTTGAGGAGTACTAGGAAGGGCAAAACCATCTACAAAATTGTAAGACTGAAACCAAGAACCTGTATGGCAGCATGCCTGAAAGGATGATTAAATGATTAAGGTAGATAATCAGTTCAGAGTACTTGGCCCTAGTAAAATTTTGTAAACATCAGTTGAAAATTTAAATTTTGGATATCAACCATCATCTCACTAAAATTATGGCTCAGCATATTTATGGAGGTGTTTTTAATGTAACACAAAAACAAGCTTCTGCAAAAAAAAAAAATTAATAAATAAATACCAATACTTATCAGAAAGAATGTTTAGAGAGGCAGGATAGATAGAAGATGTCAACCAGTTCAGATGTGGTGATTCAAATGGAATACAGATAACCAGAAATGGGAAGGAGACATAATCTGATCATAGAAAGGATAAAGTCTCGGTGAGTTCAGTGTGTCGCAGTCTATGATGGTTCTCTTTATTTCTCATCCTGAAAAAAACCTACGGTAACCTCAGAGTAGAGGGATTGGCTACACTGGGCTCCCCTGGGAAGATCTGTGTGGGATTATCTTAAATCGAATAATCGATGTAAGAAGACCCAGCCCACAGTGTTGTCACCATTTCCTAGAGAGAGTCTCTTGAGCTGAATAAGAGTGGAGAGAAATCAAGATGAGCATAAACAATAAGGCAAATGATCCTGCATGTGTGGATTTATTTCTCTAGCTTTTTATCTGTGGATATGATGTGACTTGATGCTTCAGTTTCCTGGTACCTTGACTTCCCTGCAGTGATGGACTGTAACCCAGAATTCTGAAGAAGTCTTTCCTCCACTAAGTTTGTTTTGTCAGAGTACTTTTTCACAGCAACAGAAATGAGACTAGGACACATTTCTTCCACGAGCCCTTACCTGGGGTAACCAGATATTAAAATCATTTGAAGGACCTTACTTTAGAGAGCATGCAGATAGTTCCAGAGACTGACTTCTTATCTCAGAGCCCTTCTATTCTTAGCAGAAACAGAGAAGGTGAAATCAGGTACTGGGGACATGTGCAAGAAATCAAAGTAATCAAATGTTGCTGAGACCAAGGTAGATGTAAGAGGACCATGAGTACAGATGAAGGACAGGACAAAGTGACTGTGTCCATCACTGCTCTGTGCCCAGAAATTTTAAATTGAGACATAAATATATTTATCAGGGGAACCTTTTAAAGGTCCAATTAGCATTTAGTATATGCTAAGATTGCTTACTGCAAAGAAATGTTCCCACAAAAGCACTGCAAAAGCTGACAAGGAAAGGTTGCATAATGCAAACAGGATGAAACGATATGTGCTCAACAATTAGCCCTGGTGATGGGAAGAAATAGTCCTGATTGTCTTTGAAAAGAGAAACAGTTAAAAGAGGGTTAATCCTTTAAACCAGTTGTCTTTACAAATCTCTACAAATACATTGGATAGATGAAACCTCTAAATAACTCAGCCAGCAAGCTCACAAAACTCAAAGCTGCTTTAAATGGAGTCAGATCTCTAATGCATTTTGACAACCTCACTGGAAATTAAGACTGAGATTTTATCACGAAGAGGTAAAGTCTATACTGAAATTTATTCACATAATCCTGTCAGCTCTCAGAGTCACTAGCTCTGGCAATGAATAATTAGTTTGACTATGTTTACTAAGTGTGGCACGTGAATAAATCTGACTGGTGATTTGCATTTTGTCATTCTTTGTCAAAAAGGATGTGGAGTGGGATATAGGAAGAAAAAGAGGAAGGGAGTAGATGGGAAACGACAACAAAAGACTTCAGAGAGATTGCTCAGGCAGTGTGGATCTCAGGGTAAATGGGGAATCACAAGGAAGCAATTTGGCTACAATGCCTGTCAAAACTCTGGAATTTATCCTATTTTGTGTCAACAATTCATTCTACTGGATATATATTCCAAGATACTCCTAAAATTCAACAGCTTTTACATTTACTGTATAAGCCGTCCCCACACATCACTTTATCTTTTATTACTTTTCTGTTCTGTAATAGGTGGGAGAATGGAAAGACACCATTAAGTGATCACAGATTGTAGTAGATACAAATTGTGCAGATTTATTACTGTCTGTCGTAGAATGAATGTCTGTAGCACTCTGTAATATAGTCAGCAGCAGTTTCAGACACCATACTTCCCTCTGACTTGCAAAAATCAGCAAAGTTCTCATTCTCTGTAAATGCTGAACCAGACAGAAGGAAGTTTTATAATCTTCTTCGATCAGGCAAAGCATTAATGTAGAATATAGAAACCAGATGCATGCTAGGGAATAAGAAGAAAAATTACAGTGTACAAATGTTAGTGGTTAGTGCATTCATTTATGTGTTCATGTGAGTTAAGGTGCCTACATGGCATGATACACATGTGGATAACAGTTCATCAGGCTAGCTGGCCAAGGAGTTTCCAGAGAGTCTGTCTCCACATGTCACCTCACTGGGAGAACAATGGAATCACAGATGTACCACAGTTTTACATATTGTAGTTTTGCAAAGGATCTAGGAATTTGAACTCAGGTTTTCTTCCCACTGACTCATCTCCTTAATCATGATTATTGCTCTTGAATTCATTCATAGTACATCAGCTGCTGGATGTCCCTCCACCCTACCTACTGCATGACACTTGCTTGTTATTTAATTTAATTTTGCAATACCTTGGAGCAGAGATGAACATCTTAATCTAGAGTGTATACTTCTTGTTTATTCAGGAGGCCAGTGCAGTAGGGACAATGTGCAGTTACCCCACTTGAACACATCTCTAAGGGTACACTTGCCTTTGTCTCAAGGTTTACTTTCCTGAAGTTATGGTTGTGCTTAGGCAAAATACTGTATTTTGTCTGTGTGATATTTCTAAAGAAATATGTAATTTCTTTCTGAGTCAGAGCAAAAGATACTCTCAGCTTCAAGTTCTCAGCTGTTCCAGGTTTCCAGATGCTCAGGGTACACTGGAGTTATATAGCTTTGTGGCCGTCTGTGTGCACTCATATGTGCATACATGTAAGTGTCTGGGTATATATGTATGTATATATGTATTTGTACATGTATACACATGAACTATGCTTTTTAAGCTTTTGAGGGATTGCTTATGCAGTATTTCTGAGATATACATATTCATGTAATAAGGTGACCCATTCTCAGCACCAAAATCATGGCTGGACAATTCATAAGGAACAAGACGGTAAGCAACACTCATCCATCATCTCTGGTTTAGCTTCTGCCTTGAGCTCCTGCTCTTACTTCCCTTAATGTTGGACTCTAAACTATGAAATGAAATAAATCCTTTCCTCCACAGGTTTCTTGTTGCCAGTATTTTCTAACAGCAATAACAAAACAAACAAAATACCTAGAAACCATACTCTGAGGAGCTAGAGACAGAACTCTGTGCCTCACTGGCCTCGGTGAGCTCCAGTTCCTCTAGAGACCTTACCTTAAGAAATAAAGTGGAAAGGAATTGATGAAAATATCTAGCATTGTCTTCTGGCTTCTACAGGCACTACACATACATACGAACACACACACACACACACACACACACACACACACACACGTTCGCTCGCATGCCCATATGCAACCATACAAAACAACAACAGTCACAATAGAAGAGAAACAAGATGCCACTTGCACGCTGATGGACTGATGGATACAGAATCTCTGTTGCTTGCTAGCAGAACTTCTTAAGTGAGAAATGAGGCCATGTGTCGAATCATCACTTTGAACTGTATGTTTAAGCTTGAAAAGGATGTAAAGTTTGGGCAGCACTTGAGTGCTTCTTACCTTCAGTGCAGTTTGGTGTGAACACTTCTATCCAGCTTGAATCCTCTGCTTTGTAGCAGAGCCTCCTGATCCCCCTGATGTATGCGCAGAGCAATGGCAGAGAGCATGATTAATGCTCTCCGGAGCGGAAGCACCACTGCAAGCAACTGCAGAAGTCTGATCAATTCTCAGTTCTAGGACACCTTTGTAATCTGGTTTTTTGCTGTTGTTTTACTATTTTAAAAAATAACAACTATAACTTTGTTTTAAGTAACAAAGGAAATTCAGGATATAGTAAGCAATACGTTTGCATCCTCCAAAAATTGTGAATTTAAAAATAGCTTGCTATTTTAAATCCAGTGTCAAATTCTTATTATCACTTTTATGCTGTTTTAAATGAATAGCTTCCTGTAGATGCTCCAAAAAGATATGGAAATGAAAAAAATTATTTTTTTCTTAGCTGAATAAATTCACTGTCTTTTTATATGGGTGAATTTAGAGCCCCAGATAATCTGCCAACAACAGCAGAAACAGTGGCAGCCATGTGCCATCTAGGTGTAAGTGAAATTGCAGTTCTGGGCATTTTATTATTATTTTTTTTTTTCAGTTTATATAGACTCTAGATAAGTAACAGAGAACCCAGCTTCTGCTGCTGGAGAAGAGTTAACACTGGGCAGCAAAAAGTCCTTTGATTCTGAAATCAGCATTGTAGAACATTTTAAATTTGCTATGTTGGAGGTCCTTGGACATTTTAGGGTATTGGAATAGGCTCTCCTATATCCCAGGCTGACCAGAAATCCATTTATATAGACAAGGATGACACTGACTTTCTCAAACTCACTTTGTAGACTAGGCTGGCCTCGAACTCAGAAATCTGCCTGCCTCTGCCTCCTGAGTGCTGGGATTAAAGGCGTGCGCCACCACGCCCGGCTTGACACTGACTTTCTCATCCTCCTATGTCTGTCTCTGGAGTGCTGGCATTATAGAAGTGTGCCACCATGCCCGATTTTCAGTGCTAGGGATTAAACCCAGAGCTTCATGCAGATAGTCTCTCATGTTAACTATATCCTCAAACTTCATGTATAGAAAAAATGTAATATTTCAATGATAAAAAGATGCCAAAAGCATCCTTTTTCAATGAGTTTGTATAGTTGTATTCTTTGTACTTTGATTTCAAAGTTATTCGGTGTCTACTGGTCATTCTAAAGATCTGTTGTCTTAACTACTATAGACTCAGTAGACCAGAAAGCTAGAAATTTATTTCTTATGGGTTTAGAGTCAGGATTAAGAAGATTAACTTGTAAATCCATCTTCTGCTGAGGACCTTATTCCTGATCTGCAGGTAGTTCTCTCCTGTGTCTTCACATGGTGAAGAAAGAGAGAAGAGAGAAAACAGAGGAGGGAAGAAAGCAGAAGTAATTAGATAGGAAGGTATCTCTCCCTTTTCATTTTGAAAGACAATATCAGATTTGTTAACATCAGAGCCTGGGGCTGGCAGCCATAACAAGCAAGCAATGATTTAAAAAAGAAAACAAACGTGAAAAAAAAAAAGTAGATATTGAGTGTGTCCACAGATAGGGGTTAAAAGATCTACCCACTTCTTAAACCAAAGAGTCTTCTATTTAGACTAAAATAGAAGAAAAGTGGTAAGAATCACTGAGAAGCTCTGGTCAGGGTGTGGTGCTACCCACTGCCAGTTGCACTCAGTACTACCTGCAAGGGGTCTGGCAAATTGACAGTATTGTGTGAAGTCTCCTGCTGAGAGAAAAGGTCCTTCTCTGGCTGACATCAAGGCTTTTCCTCCTCTCATTATGAATGCCTGAGGGAATTCTAATTCCTTTAGGGACCATTGTTTCAATAGAGAGTCACAAAATTAATTACAGCACAAGGGTAAACGTCCAAATAATAATCCCCCAAATTTCAGCTAATACCATTGTGCTTATAAAAAGATAAGGAGAGAAAGAATATGTTCTATGGGTTTGTAGTCAGGTATGGGAACAGGGAATGTCTCAGCAGGCCCATTCCATGGCACCCCTTACCCGTGAAAAACCAGCTGCTGAAAAACTACAGCCCCATGACTGTATAGTATAGAATAGAGTTTATTCAGGGCATGGGAAGGGCAGCTAAGAGGTTAGTAGAGGCAGAGAAATGGAGAGAGAGAGAGAGAGAGAGAGAGAGAGAGAGAGAGAGAGAGAGAGA
>NC_034594.1:90982993-91006076 GCF_900095145.1 Mus pahari
AAGAGAAGAGAAGAGAAGAGAAGAGAAGAGAAGAGAAGAGAAGAGAAGAGAAGAGAAGAGAAGAGAAGAGAAGAGAAGAGAAGTAGAGGCCATTCATGAACATGTGGAGAGAGGGAAGGGAATGAGGAGAGAGGGAAGGAATGGAAAAGCAAGGGAGCAAGAACCAAGAGAATAAGAAAAGAACTAGAGAGGGAGGAGGGGGCAAGCAGCCCCTTTTATAGTGGCCTACCTTTAAAGTCAGGCCTACCTTGCTATTGCCACGTAACTGCAAGGTGGAGTTTAGACAGAATGCTAACATTCCCCATTTTGGTTTAATTTAAAAAAGAAAAAAAATTGAAAGAGGTGATGGTGAAGCAGGAGTAGGATCCTTGTGATATCTGACTATTTCCAGGTAGCTTTGGGGGCAATGTGTCTCTAGGGAACCTAGAAGAATGGGTACGGGAGATGTTTGTCCAGTCTTAGGAGAGGTGGCTATTTCCTGCTTTCCATGGTCTGTGGAGCCATCTAAGGATATATCAGAAGGAACAGGTCCAGTAGAAACATCTGTGTTTGTGAGAGGAGATTGGAACATCTGGAGGTTGCTTCTCTGGTGCTGTCCTTGATGTAGTAAGCGCCTGGACTTGACGAGATGTTAAAACACATTATTATAGGTAGAGAATAAGATGAAGTACATTTAGGAGAAAGAAAAATGTTTTTTAAGTTGTACATTTGAAACCCAGAGGAATCCTTCCCTCTGAAATAGGTGGTAAGTGGGAACTTTGGGCAGATGTTCTTATCTGGATGGAATCTATTTGGTCCATGAGAGGTAGATATGAGTATGTTTCCTGTACCTTACAAGTGTACAAAAGAGATAATAACATGAGTTAACAACATGAAGGATCTTTAAGATGAGCCTTTTGTGGGACAGAAGGAACAAGAATTTGTGATTTACAAGTTGGATCATATAGTGGAATGTTTCATTAGAGTTAGAACAAGAATAATATTAGGACAGTGGCATATCAAGAAGAGGAAGGTACGGTAGTAACAGATTACATCTGTGAAAGCTTTTTCTAGGTGTCAATTTATAGTTACGATAGCTGCCAATGCATTCAGAAGTCTGAAAAATAATAAACAATAATCTATCGGTATATATATATATATATATATATATATATATATATATATATATATATATACACACACAGAGTGTACTAACCAACACCTCCCTGTGGTCTCCATGACAACTTGAGCAGTCAATCTGGCTTTAAACACAGAAGACAGGGGGTTTTTTCCCCCCGTGGAATGGGATACATGTGATATGTGGAATGGGATACATGTGATATGAGAAATAGCTTACTTTGATTTAGATACATGTGGAGAGAGGGGGGGGAAGGGGATGAGGAGAAAGGGAAGGAATGGAAGAGCAAGGGAGCAAGATCCCAAGAGATCAAGAAAGGAACAAGAGAGGGAGGAGGGAGCAAGCAGCCCCTTTTATAGTGGGTCAGGCTTTCCTGGCTGTTGCCAGGTAACTGTGGGGAGGAGCATACATGGCTGTTGCCAGGTAACTGTGGGGTACAGTTTAGACAGAATGCTAACAAATACCATGACACTAGGTGCTATATTTTCATTGTATTAACCTTTAGGAAAATGTAAAAAGCACATGATCAACTTTCCCCACATTATATTTTGATACCAGGAACCAAGAATAATAGTATTTGATATGGTCCTCACTTCTACATATCCCCCTCCTCAATTTCCCCTTCTGCTTTCCTTCTTTTTCCTCTCTTCCTCTATTCTTCTTGAGGTAGTTTTCCCTCTTGCTATTCTCAAATTCAATTTCTTAGACTACTCTGGAACATTAGTTTCGCCTCCCTTAGCCCTTCCAGTGCTAGACTGCTGTTGTGCAAATCTTACCAGGTGTCCATAACTAATTCTAGCTGGAATCTTTAACTCTAATCAATAAATGAGGTGATAGAGATTAGAAAAGATTCTGAGAGGAAATGTGTAAGGGCTGAGTTTGTACATGAAAAAACAGTCACAGGTAATTTTTAGTAACACTTGCCCTTCAAAGTCCAGTGGCTTCATGCTTCATTGTGACAACAAAAATGCAGTGATATTATAGGAGGTTGCTAGCAAAAGAAAGGTAATTGAAAAGTAAAATAGAATCATTGTAGACATATTGGTAAAATAGCAACATCTGCCTTCATGTGTATGTGTGTATGTGTGGATCTAAAGAAATAGCACTGTGATGATATCTACTCATTCATACCAAAGGCTTATATTTCTCTCACCAATTAGAATGACAGGTTTTTCTCCTTCTTCCCCTCTCCCTCTCTCTCTTTCTCTCTCCCTCTTTCTCCTTCTCCCTCTCTCTCTCCCCCCTCTGTGTGTGTGTGTGTGTGTGTGTGTTTGTGTGTGTGTGTATGTACATTTCTTGGCCAGATATTTGTGACTGCACGTATTAAAGCATGCATGTGCCCATGTTATAGGATCCCACCAGATATGACCACTGAGACATGGTTTATGGCCAATTAAAATCTTTATTAGCTGTCTGGGAGTAAATGCAGGTATTTCGGATCTAGTCTGCATACCCCAAAGCATTTAGAACAAGGCACTTTTAAAGGAAAAAAAAATATCTGGGTATCTCTCTCTGTGGCTACATGTAAGGAGCTGGGGAAGTTGTTGCACAGGCACGCAATTTAACAGAAGCTAGAATAATTTAGCTGGGGCATTTTGACCTCAGGTTACGAGAATAGATATGGGTAATATTCCACTGGGTTCTCTGTCAAGAGTATCTAATTCTTGTTAAGTCTGAAATGTATTCTAAGTAAGAATACCTGAAGGAGGAACCTGTTCACTGCCTTGCCCTGCTACACATGCAGGGGCCAGCTGCTTCTCACTGGATCTGTACCTCACTACCTTAACAGGGCTAGCTGACTAGCAAGATCATCTGGTTTCTGTCCCTAGCACTGGAATCTATATGCACCTGGGCCCAACTTTTTCTGTGTGTCTTGAGAATGGAATACAGGTCCCCATGCTTGCACAGCCACCATTACTGGCTGAGACATCTCCCCAACCTGAGCTGTGCTCTTTCTACTGTCAAAAGCGCATTAGCAGGTATTTAATTTGGTTTTTCATTCACTCGGAGACAGACCTCAAAGATTGCAACAAACAGCCAGGGGTTTTGGTCTCAATTTAGCAGCAAAGTTGACATCAGAAATTACTTCCTTTAATGTGGAAGATATTTTCTGCCTCCTTTATTTTTCTTCTTTTCTTTTCTGCCCCACACCTACCCCCATCGTATTCCAAGAATCCATTTCAAAACTGCAAATACTGTTGTTCCCCCCATGGAGGGAATCAGTGCTTGAACAACTTATAATTTCTTAGATCCTCCTGCTTAATAAAAACAAGTAAGAGTGAAATAAAAATGAGAGTGTCAGAGAGGAGATTTTGATAAGCTTGGTTTGCTACATGCTTTTACCAACAGCTGACACCAAACTTACACAGCCTCTGCTGAGATTCAAATCTCAGGACAGCAAAAGAAAAAAAAAAAAAAAAAAAAGACATGTGCTATCGACTTTAATACTCCTTTCCAATTGTGTTTGTTATCTCCCTTGAAATTCTCAGTTGGGGGAATTAGGTGAGCTTGGAAGGAAACTGCTTACCTGGCTGACAAGCTGGGCCTTATCTACTGGTGCAGACACTTATACATGGCCATGAACCTGAAAAGTTGTGAGAGGAAATGCCATAAAACCATAGCCAGAGCAACTGGTCATTATGTGGCCCTCATAAAACCAGCACCAAACATACTCTGCCCTTGGCTAATTGCAACTGGAAAAGACTAGGAAAGCACTTTAAATTCATGTGTCATGGAGGGGTCAGCAGTCAACAGCAAGTGCGACCCTGCAACACCTTGTGATTTTTTTCTTCACCCTCCTGATAGGCTGCTGGCATGGAGCTACAGATTCCTCCTTGGTGACACTTTCTTTGCTCCTCTCCAGCACTCCACTCTCCAGCTGGAGACTTAAGAGCCCTGAGGTCAGCTGTGGCAGTGGAAGAAACTGTATGTTACAATGGCATTCCAGGGGTCCTTAGTACTGAATCAGCATTAAGAGTGTGTCTGTGAAATACCATTGAAAACTTTCCGATGCCATATAAATATAATTGCAGCGTTTTTCTCTGAAGGCTGAAGCAGAAGATATTGAGAGTCTGGGGTCAAACTGGCAACATAATAAGATTTTGTTTCCCAAAAGCCAGCAAAAGATTTAAAATTTTGTAAATGTGTTCCCACATCATGACAGTGTATTTACATTTTGGGGGTACACTAATTTCATAAAGTACCCCATGAGAAAAGTTGCAGGTCAAAATCTTAGAAAATGAATGCAGAGTATCATTCAGAAGTTATTCATTGTGACTCTAAGAGAATTGATCTTCTTCATCTTACAGTGCATTGACAGGAAGATTCATAATAATTGATAGAAGATAAACATTAGATAGATGACAGATTTTAAATCTTATACATATATATTCATATATAGTATATTATATTTATCAAGTAGCAATATGTTCAGCATATGGTTAATCCTGTGAATGTAGTTAGCAGGATTACATTATGGAGTCATTGCCATTTATATATACATACATGTGAACTGGCTAACAATCTTAACCAGCCTTCTATGTTGGTTTCATTATTTACTTTGTATTGGGGATTTACCTTAGACACATAAATCAGCTCCCCTAGTTCTGGGCCTTGCCCTTATAAAAATTTCAAATCTTACCTTAAATCTAATAACAGTAGGCCAAGCCCTGCTGTCAACTTTTATACAGTAGCTCTCTGCTTCAGAAGAAAAAAAAATAGATACTTTATCTGTTTCTCAGAAAGGCAAGGAATTGTATTTCTTTAGTGAAGTGTGGAAAAATGAAATTTGCTAAGTAAGTATTTCAGTCTTCCAAAGTATACAGCATATGGCAGAACTGCATACATGTTGATGTTACAGCATCAGTATAGAGATGGAAACAAACCCGGGACATGCTTCTCAGCAGTCAATTTATCATCCCTTATCTACCACACAGATGGAACTGAAAAACATAACAGTAATGGGCAGTTGGGATGGTTACTATCTGCATTCAATAATTTATTGTCGATTTACCTTTAATATTTAGGTGTTTTTGTTTGTTTGTTTGTTTTTAGGCAGAACATCCCACCATAAGCTTAGGGGGTTAAATTCTTGGTTCTATGTTGGACTGTGTGTCTACCTGGAACTAAAGGTGCTACAGGGTCTGGCCTGATTGAAATAGCCAAAGTGTTACAGATCTCTGAGGGGAATCCTGGGCAGGGCAGGCAGCCGGATCTCTTCTGCTAGCATCACTAGTGCTATTGGCAGCAGTGGTGATGAGCTGCAGCAGGCAGCCAGCAACCAAAGTCAGAGCTGGAACTAAAATCTACAGTGAATGGCAGCTGCCTGCTAGGGCTAGAGTGAGGAGCCCAGCCTGCTGGGAAGAGCTGAGCTCCAGAAATGAATACACTTGAGGAAAGAAACCCCTTCCCTGGAGTGTTACTGCCAATAAAAAGAGGGTACTCTGATGATTCCTGTTGAAATAACTTGTGCACTTTATTCCATGTGGAATATTTGGGGGTTAAGGTGGCATCCAGGGGTAGATGCTTGCTATTGGTTCAATCTGAGACGTTAGGAATGCTTTATTTACATAGGGAAGGATCTTAGGTGTTGTCCCTACATGTTGAGGGTTGGCAGACCCTCTCAATGGGGTATTGTGATTATTTGTTCTGGCCAGAAGCTGGTGCCAAAACCTGCCTTTCTCAATTATGAGATTCTCCAGGTTTTGGAACCTGCTTCAACCTTACCAGTTCTGTCTGGTTGCACAGTCCACTTACCCCACAGTTAACAACTGGTTGCACTGTTTGGAAAAGGTCTGGAACCTTTAGGAGCTAATACCTCACTGGAGGAAGTGGGCTACTGGCTGGAGGTGGACTTGTCCCAGTTACTGGTCACTCTCTGCTTCCTGACTCTGTATTCAATGTGATCAGTAGGTCTCTGTTCCTGCAGTTTTCTCTTCCCTAGTATGATGAAATGTATCTCCTCCAACTCAGCTTGAAAATAAACCCTTTCCCTTTAAGCTACTCTTGTATTTTTCTCAAGAAAGTAAGTGAAGTAACTAACACTGTTCACGTACTGTTAGTAGTAGCTGTAGTTAGTAGGAGAAATCAGTAGTTGACAGACTGATTTCTGTAGTTTCTAGCAATAATTAAACCAAACATTCACACTTGCTATTATAAGGAAGATACTGTACTCTTTGCACAGCTGAAAAGGTCTTATTGGTATCAGAAGATGTTGGATCAACCTATTAAAGAAGCTTCCTTCTAAATCAAACGATATTGGTTATTAATGAAGACATGGGCAGGACAAGGTGATTTGAGACATCTTTCACTTATACTTCAAAATCACTTTTTAAAATATACTTTTGTGTTGTTTACAACTCTGAAAGTTCAAATATATTGATAAAAAAGAATAAAAATAATTATAGGGAATGATAATGACTTATCAAACTAGATAAATGATAAGAAAACATCATGCATTGAATAATCATGCATTGTTTTGTGTATATGTAGGGATAGTTTGTGTGTGTGTGTGTGTGTGTGTGTGTGTGTTGTACGTACAGGTACACATACCACAAAACGTATGTGGAGTGAGTACATTCAGTAGTCAGTTGCCTCTTTCTATCTAGGGATTAAACTCAGGTCATGAAGAATGAGCATGTGGCTCTGTCCACTGACTGTAGGGATGTCCATCATCCCTACAGCTTATTTTTTGAGCAAGAACTCGGAGCCTGCCAATCAAATTTAATTGGGCTCCTGACTAGGAACTTCAGGGATCCTTTCACCATCTCCCTAGTGCTATGATTATACCTTTGCACTTCTGTGCTTGGTTTTTTACATGGGATTGAGAAATTAGCCTCAGATTCTCATGCTTGTCTGATGATTACTTTCCTGGTTGAGCCAACTCCTAGCCCTTAGAACAAGTTACATTGAGATATAGACTTAAGGCAGGGATCTAAAAGTGTCATGATCATGCAATCCTATATACCCAGGGAAAGTTTGTTGGTTTTTTTGGTGTTTTTGTCTGGATCTTAATGTTGTTTTTCTAACTGCACCTCTAGTAAGCGAAGGACTTAATTAAAACACTACTCATAGTCTTTATAGGACATGTTTTACTTTCCAAAAGGCTTGTAACATCTTGTCACTGGGACCAGTGTTAAGTGAAGATGCAATTCTAGTTGATGTATCTGAGATATTATATATGATAAGATTTGCATGAAAACTAATTTTAACACAGTTAAATTAACAGCAAAGTGGGCAATATTCAAACTTCCATTTAGATTTCATTTTCTGAAATGGCCAGGAGTGTGATGAATGATAGTCAGCTAAGGTCACAAAACTGAAGAAGTGAAGCAAGTTGCCCAGGTGGCCTTTTACTGCAAGAGCATAAAGGTCAGAGACTGGGCCAGACGTGGGTAGTATTGAGAAAACACCAAATACCCTGGAGAGATTTTTAAGGAGAGAGACACTAGAGTAAGCTCAGTATCATGGCAGTGCAGTTACTCTATGGAAACTGTCAGAGCGGTAGGGTGATTCCTAGGGTAAACAATGAGCATGCGTGCATTATTGTTCCCATATGATTCAGCAGAGGTGTCATTAGCACATTCCCTTCTATGGTCACAATCAGAACACCCCGATAACTGTCTGCACATCCTTCATATGTTTACATCCTGATAAATCCACTGTATATTATAAATGAGCTCAACATTCTACACCTAGTGAAAGACCTCCGTGGGGAGCCCTCCCCACTTCAGTCTCGAGATGGCAACACCCAAAAAACATGAATAGACCATCTTGATGTAAAAACAGGAGGTAGTTTAACAACGGAGCTCCAGGCCGATATGTATCTCACACAAGAGACAGAGGGATCGACCATGAGGCCCGAAAGCTAGGGGTTTTTATAAGGAAAGGGTTGGGGGGCGGGGGGTAGGAGGAATTGGTGCGGTTTCACACGATTTGCTCATTTAAACATCAGCAGCCCGATTACACATCAGCAAGGAGTACGTCGGGGTGTCAGCAGTCTTGAGGGTCGGAGGTTTATCTGAATCAGCGGAACACCTGGTTAACACATAACTCTAAGCTGTCACGAGGACAATGGGCCGAGAGGAGGCACTGGGCTAGATGGCCACTGGCTCAGCCACGATAAACCTGGCTCATTCCTGCACTCCCATATTATCTTTATGACCAGACAGTCTCAAGGATGTTCTAACAATGGGCTTGTCTGGGCATGCCTGGGCCTGTTTCCTGGTACTTGCAGCCCCAGGCCCCAAAGTTCACAAACAACTCTTTTTGACCAAAGTTACATGAATCAGGCCTCAAATTTTATCCTAAATTTCATTTCCCTTCACTAGTTCAGCAAAAAAAATGTTCCAGTAGTTTCTCTTTGTGGCTCTTAGCAGTGTTAGCTTACTCATACTGTTCAAAATACCAGTATTACACTGCCTTTCATCACTGAATCTACACAGTCTACTAAATTTGTAACACTTTTATACCATCTCTAAGTTGAATCATGTTAATGTATAGCACTGTCAGTCAAGACAAGTAAGATGTATTGTTTCTTGAAACTCTTCCATTGTTTCTTACTATGGAGGCCAAAAGCAGAAAAAAGAGGTAGAATGTCATGGAAAGTGTGTTGTGTAACAAAACTTTCCCCGGGAAGATGAAAGACATGTCTATTCATTCCAGATAAGGAATAATGTGATCAGTATCAGCCCAGGACCCCAAAGACCAAGTTATCAGCACAAAGGAGATTTATTGGCTCGATAGGGACAAAGAACAGAAAATAAAAAACACAGAGAGGATAAAGAGGATGAAGAACAAGAGGAAGAGAATGAAGGGAGAAGAGTGTGTATCCCAGAGGACAAAGGACTGCCTGTAGATAGAGAGAAGACATATATACCCATAGGAAAATGACAGTTTATAAAGGTAAAGAGGAAACTGCATGTTAGGATGAGGTTTTACATTTAATAGGGCATGTAACTGAGTGAGCCAAAGGGGCTTTTGATGAATGGACATCAGAACTTTGATAGCTGGAGCATAGTAGTAATTCTAAGAGAAGAAAGAGGGAACAGAAAGCAATAAGGGAATAGTCCTTGGGGACTAGTTTTACTAATATAATTTAGAAAGGTTTTTAGAAGGCAGAGGGAATGGAAAAGAATGGCAAGGCCTGCAAGAGCCATGTTTGTCATGCACTGATTAGCCATAGCCCTTTCAGAGAACCCATGAGAGAACAAAGTGTGGATATCACCAAAGTCCCCCTTGGTAAACCAGTGAGTTTTATTGGGGTTACTTTCAAATTATGCGTGAAAGGTTACATAAAGGAGGAGAAATGACTCAAAGATAGCTAAATCATCAAGGCCTACCCCTGCATGGGTGACAGCTCTTGAGTGGAAGCTGGAAAACCTGGAACACATTGTGCAGCCTACAGACAGCTCAAGAGTTTGGACAGGGTCTTTTCCACATTCTTTAGTTTGTCTAAACCTCTTTCAAGCAGCTTAGCTAGTTTTTATTTCTTCCAGACAGCTGGTCTGACAAGAGAGTTTTCTTTGCAGCTTCTCATTGCTCTTCTGAGAGTGACTCTCAGCTGTTACTGTTTACTCTGGCAGGGATTAGCCTAATGAATTTAATTAGTTTCAGGGACTTCCTGAAGCTATTTTGAGTTTTTTCCCTTCCTGCTTAAAGAGCTTCCTGCCAGATAGAATGCTTTAACTCCGCCTCTCCCCACACGACCAAATATATTATACAACAAAGAGTAAACTAAGATCAACTAAAGGAGATATCCTTTAACTAATCACAAAGCTACAACTAAGTACCTCACAGCCATCAAATCAGGAGTGGACTTTCAGCCAAAATTAGTGACAGCCCTCTGGAATACTTGAGACTTTTCTCTGCCCTTAAAATGACAAAACAGACAGTCATCACTATCAAACAAAAAGCTTACAACTCAAAGGAGAATTCCATGTTTTAATTTTCCCTTTTCACTCCTAAAATGAAACATTTTATAATCTTTGTCAGTCACTAAGAACAGCCCAATACCTTGTATATAATTTCCTCATTTCCATTATCTAAGAGCCTCACGAAAATCCTTTTTATCATGTACCCCCAAACAGTCGGGAACTTGGAGTTGGTGTGGGTTTATTCATTTAAGCTTTCACTCGTGTTTTGCATGTTAATTACCCTGTACCTTTCTAAATGCATCCGATCAAAAAGGAGGAAATGCCTTTGTGATTCGCTCTGAGGTTCCAGTAATTGCATCCCTTAAGTTTGCCTGCTTGGAGAGACAACCATGTAAGCTTATATTTTTAGAAACGTACTTTAATAAAGGTTTTTAAATGCTTTAACTGCCCTTCTAACCCATCACCCACCAGATGTTGTGGAATGGGAAGGTTAATAGGGCAATAGAGGATATAGACCTGTTTAGAAATAGTTCTCTAGAGCAATTTCCATCTTCATTGTCAAGACAGCAGCGCCTTAGTTCACAAGAATCAGCAATGGTTGCTCTATCTACTCGAAAACTCCATTTCCTTGATGCATTTCTCTTTATGCCATCGTGACAAATGAAGATCAGCAAAGAGAAATAAAGTGAACTGATACCACCCAGTGCTGCCCACTGTCTGTTGTGTTATATTTATACCCTTTCCAAACATCATGTGTTTTCACAAGTGTCTGCTCTAGTAAAGCACCACATGACCTTTTTCAAGGCTGCTTCCAGAAAAACACCACATGTATGTTCTCACCAATGCATCCTCCTACATCTTTGCTTCAGCAAGAATATCCTCTTATAAGACAGTTTCCAGGAAAACATCAGAAGACACAACTAAATCTCCAAATATCTAAAAATTTCCACCTTTAGACGGCATTTTTTTAAAAATGCTGATTTTCAAATACCTTTCAGGAGCCTTCAAGGAATCAATACGTCTCTATTTTAGAATACAGAATATACTTTCACACAGTAGTATTTTCACAAATATATCCTTTAGGAATTTTTCTCTGTCAGTCCCTGTCCCTGTCTCTGTCCTCCATATTTCTGTTTTCTGTCTCTGTCTCTCTGTGTCTCTGTCTGACTCTCTGTCTCTGTTGCTTTCTCTTTCCTCTCTCTCTCTCTCTCTCTCTCTCTCTCTCTCTCTCTCTCTCTCTCTCTCTCTGTGTGTGTGNCTTTCTCTTTCCTCTCTCTCTCTCTCTCTCTCTCTCTCTCTCTCTCTCTCTCTCTCTCTCTCGCTGTGTGTGTGTGCGCACGTGTGTGCGTGCGTGTGTATGTGTGTTCCTCTCTGTGTCACAAAATCTTTTTCTTTATGTTCACTTTGACCATTAGAGTGGAATCAGGTCTGTACTGTTTTCTGTCACTGCACATGATCGTGAAGATTATCTTTAGATTACTGAAGCTGAGAAGGACAATCATGACTAAGTAAAACACACACCTCTGAGTAATAGTTGACACCCTGTCATTGGGATATAGACAACAGTTGTGCAATATGAGCACACTTACCAACACTGAACTATGTACTTTAAAAAGGTTTAAATATGATTTTTTGTGGATATTTGATCCTGATATGTTTTAGAACTTAGGTTTAGAGCCTCTCTGTAGAAATCTAAGAATTCTAAAATGATCAGCCATGATAATCCTTTATCCTGTAGATAAAGGATGTGAGACAAAACACAAGTGAACCAAACAGTGGTGTGTGTGTGTGTGTGTGTGTGTTTAAAACATGTTCAATCTGTACAATGTTACCTGTATATATCTGATTTCTGGGTGACCATTTGATAGTAGATAACCCACTGAGTGGTACTTCCCTTCAGAAGACAACTTCTGCTTTCAGCATTCCTTAGTTGCCTGTAGTTCCTTCTCTGGTTTGAAGGTTTGTGAACTTCCTTTTTCCATGTTAACATGTCTAATGGTATTGTCCTTGTTTGAATATTATTTCAGCAGCCATGTGGGTGAGACTTCCTGATTGTAACTCCCTTGACATTCTTGAGAGTCCTAAGCTCACAAGAAACATTCTGTTCTGACTCCTACAATCTTTCCTCCATCTCTTCGATATTGGTCCCTGACTCTTAGGTACTGGAAATATGTTGTAGATGTATGTGTCAGTTGGGACCAGGCATCTTACAGTTACTTGTTCTCTACATTTTCATCAGTTGTGGGCTCCTGTGATGTTTTCTCTATTTCTAGGAAAATATTCCTTGTTGAGGGGTAAGGACTTGAATTATCTGTGCATATAAGGGTAAATATTTGGAATGTAGTTAGAGATTGTGCTAGTTTAGTAAAGTGGTGGACTTACCTTCTCCAAGATCCCTGACCACACTAGTCCTGGGTAGTGGGCAAAGCAGTACAACACTCTTAACCACTGAACCAACCCTTCAGACCATTTGCATTTTTCTTCAAATATACATCTATCACAAATAAACAGAAAAAAATGAACTACATCTATAGCTAGACTGTGATAGTTCCTTCCTGTAAAACCTGATGATTTCTTAGAAAGTGGAAACTACAAAAACAAGCATGGACAGTATTAGAACTAAACTTCAGACTAATTTGTAACTACTGAATGACTAGATGACTTGAAGGATTATTTTCTTATGTGTTCCCTTCACACAGGAGTTTTTGTTTGTTGGCTTGTTGATGTTTAATTTTTAAAATGGTAGTGATGATGTGATATGCTTAGTTAATAACTGGCCTCAAATAATCTTGACAATTATTTCAGTAAAGCACCTTTCTTTGCAAGAGGGTATATACAGTCAGTTATCTTATAGTTCACAGTGACTATAGATATGTGGAAAACTAGAACTTCATGTTACTATTAACTTTTAAAACTTCAAATGTTAAACTTTGAAGCTCTCCTTATTCATAAAATATAGCAAGGTAGTATGGTAGGGAGAGGAACATCCTAAAGAATAGTATTTGGTACTTATGAAAAATTGTAAGGTCTGAGGCAGGACTAGAATAATGTCAGAGCAACTAAGGCCTTTGTTTTGTTTTATCTTGTTTTATTTTGGTGTTACTGTTGACATTGCCTGAAAGTCTGAGTGAAGAAGCATGCATGCTTCAGTTGGCATGGCTTGGGACTCACTGGATCTCCTTCTCTCTTCAGACATTTGTAGGAAACATGAATGCTGACAGTGTGGTTCACCACAAGCTGCTGCACTCTGTGAGAGCCCGCTTTGTTCGCTTTGTGCCCCTAGAGTGGAATCCAAATGGAAAGATTGGCATGAGAGTGGAGGCCTACGGATGCTCCTATAGTAAGTAGCCACATCGATCAAGTCACACAGCAGAAGATGCCTATGGAATACCAGATGACTCATATTGAGAATTAAAATTTGTATGTGTTTGTATATGTGCTCATGTGCACGGGTACAAAAAAAGCAGCTAGACAGAAATGCATTTCTGAAGAACGCAGTTCATCATTTGACTCAATATTTTTACTTGGTCTGGAACTTCTAGCTGAGCCTATGCTGGCTGACCAGTGACCCATAAAGGTGTGGTCTTCTTTCTTTCCTCACAGTGGGAATTACTAGTGTGTACTATCATATCCAACTTGATTTGGGCTCTGGGAATAGAATTCAGGCCTTCATGCTTGCAAAGTAAGCACTTTAGAACCATAGCTATTTCCCCAGCCTGTAGTTCTCTTGTTTTATTCTAGACTTTAAATATATATATATATATATATATATATATATATATATATATATGAATGAATCTGTGCCTCAGCAGAGAAGTAGAAATGCTTTTATGTTCTATAGGGCTCTCTATAAGGATGAGGCAATAAGGCAATAAAGTTTCAGCAGAAGTTCAAAGCTAAGAGCCCTTGGGGCTTAGATAACTATTTGCCACTTGCAATCAGAAATAGCTATCCCAGCTTTTCTTTGGATGTAAAGCTCTTTCTCTACTCAAGAACCATGAAAGAAATATGTTCTCCTTCATAGTCTTGAAAAAGAAAAAAAATTCCACCCAGGGTAATTCATGAAATTCTCTTCTTCTGCAGTCATGGTATTCACGTGTCATCTTGAGAGTTGCTAAAGGTAAATTTTAAGTAATGATGCATCTTTAACATAAAAAAGGCTGTAGAATTTAAGCTATTTCTAAAACAATTGTTCTCAACTGTCCTAATGCTGCATTCCTTTAATATTGTTCCTCATGTTGTGGTGATCACCAGTCATAAGATTGCTTTTGTTCTTACTTCATAACTGTAGTTTGGCTACCATTATGCATCATAATGCAAATACCTGATATGCAGGATATCTGATATGTGAACTCTATGAAAGGATCATATAAGCCCCCAAAGGGTCATAACCTACAGGTGGGAAACCATTATTCTGGAAGGAAGAAGTCATTCATAAGGGTTGCTATTTTAATTTTCTCTTGTAGGTATAATGCTGAATATGCAAACTGTATCATTGTGAGCTGATTTTCTTCTTCTAATCAGTGGCATTCACTTGCTGATTTTATAATAATATCCATTGTCACCTAAGGCGTTAATACACTTAGTCAACACAATGTTTAAAAACATAGTTATCTTAGCTGTTTCCAATTACTAAGATAAACTACCTTGGAAACCCCATTTTAAGGAAGAGAGATGTTAATTATTTCAGCTCACAAACTCAGGTTATAATCCAGCATTGCTGGGTAATCAAGGTGACATAAAGGTGAGGAGGCTAGTCACATCACCTACATTTAAGAGTGGCGAGTGATGAATACATACTCAGAAGCTAGTGCTGAACTTGTTTCATGGCTCCTGGTATTCCAGGATAGCATGCTCAGGCACTGGTACAACACAGTGGTTGCATCTTGACACTACTCAAGGAAATTCTTCCTTAGACAAGCCCACAGGCCCGCCAGAGCTAGAGAATCACTCACTGAGGCTACCTTCAGAAGTGATTCCATGCTTTCTTGTTGGTGATTAACATTTTCACAGCAATTACGTGAATTAAGGTGTTAGGTCACGGTAGGACCTCACATGTACCTAGTGCTATTCATCAAAGGCAGGGCAAAACAACATTTGTTTCAGAAGCCTTTGAAGTTCTCCATAAACACTTATTTAGTTCTCTAATATGAAAGGCACTAAATTAAGATTTCTGGACATGAAAACACAAAACTATGAAGTGTTGAGAGCTCCTTGGGTAAACTCTTGGCTAAGGTGGCTCTGGTAGAGAAATGAACTCTGAAGGAAGAGAATTTGCTGGTGAAAAGACTGTCTTTATTGTGAACAAGACTTTTTTTTTTTTTGTAGATATTTTCTCTATTTACATATAAAGGTTATGCCTTTCCCTGATTTCTCCTCTGAAAACCCTCTATCCCCTCATCCCTAGCCCCATTTACCAATCCACTCACTCCTGCTTTCTGGCCCTGGCGTTCCTCTACACCGGCACATAGAGCCTTCACAGGACCTATGGCCTCTCTTCTGATTGATGACCTAATAGGCCATCCTCTGCTACATATGCAGCTGGAGCCATGGGTCCCTCCATGTGTACTCTTTGGTTGATGATTTAGTCCCAGGGAGCTCTGGAGATACTAGTTAGCTCATATTGTTATTCCTCCTATGGGGATGCACACTCCTTCAGCTCCTTAGATACCCTGTGTTCCATCCAATGGATGGCTGTGATCATCCGTTTCTGTATTTGTCAAGCACTGGCAGAGCCTCTCACGAGACAGCTATATCAGGCTCCTGACAGCACTTGTTGGCATCCACAATAGTGTCTGGGTTTGGTGATTGTATATGGGATAGATCCCCCGGTGGGGCAGTCTCTGGATGGTCATTCCTTCAGTCTCTGCTCCATACTTTGTGGCTGTAACTCCTTCCATGGGTATTTTGTGCCCCCTTATAAGAAGGATCAAAGTATCCATATTTTTGTCTTCCTTCTTCTTGAGTTTCATGTGGTTTGTGAATTGTATCTTGGGTATCCTGAGCTTCTGGATTAAAATTCCACATATAAGTGAGGGCACACTATGTGTGTTATTTTTTGATTGTTCTACCTCACTCAGGATGATATCCTCCAGATACATCCATCTGCCTAAGAATTTCATACATGTATTGTTTTTAATAGCTGCTTTTTAATAGTCTTCCTTTGTTTTGTGCATTTGGTGTTTTGATTAATATGGGAAGGGAGAAATTTCTTTTCTGGTCCAAACTATTTGGAGTTCTGTAGGCTTCTTGTATGTTCATGGGCATCTGTTGATTTAAGTTAGGGAAGTTTTCTTCTATAACTTTGTTGAAGATGTTTGCTGGTCCTTTAATTTGGAAATCTTCACTCTCTTCTATACCTATTATCCTTAGGTTTGGTCTTCTCATTTGTGTACTGGATTTCCTGTATGTTGTAGGTTAGGACCTTTTTGCATTTTGCATTTTCTTTGATTGTTCTGTCAATGTTTTCTATGGTATCTTCTGCAACTGAGATTCTCCCTCTATCTCTTGTATTCTGTTTGTTATGCTTGCATCTATGGCTCCTGACTTCTTTCCTAGGTTTTCTATTTCCAGAGTTGTCTCTCTTTGTGATTACTTCATTGTTTCTACTTTCCTTTTTTAGATTCTAGATGGTTTTGTTCAATTCCTTCACCTGTTTGGTTGTGTTTTTCTGTAATTCCTTAAGGGTTTTTTGTGTTTTGTGCTTCCTCTTTAAGTGCTTCTACCTGTTTTCTTATGTTCTCCTGTTCTCCTGTGATTCTTTAAGCTATTTTTTTCTTCTTTAAGGGCTTCTACCTATTTACCTACCTGAGTTCTCCTGTATTTCTTTTCTTTTCTTTCTTTCTTTCTTTCTTTCTTTCTTTCTTTCTTTCTTTCTTTCTTTTTTTTTTTTTTTTTTTTTTTTTTTTTTTTTTTTTTTTTGGTTTTTTGAGACAGGGTTTCCCTGTATAGTCCTGGCTGTTCAGGAACTCACTCTGTAGACCAGGCTGGCCTCGAACTCAGAAATNCACCTGCCTCTGCCTCCCAAGTGCTAGGATTAAAGGTATGCACCACCATGCCTGGCTCCTGTATTTCTTTAAGGAAAATATTTATGTCCTTCTTAAAATCCTCTATCATCCTCATGAGATATGATTTTGAATCCAAATCTTGCCTTTCTGGTGTTTTGGGGTATCCAGGAATTGCTATGGTGGGTGTACTGGGTTCTAATGATGCCAAGTAGTCTTGGTTTCTGTTGGTAAGATTCTTGTGTTTGCCTTTTGCCATCTGGTAATCTCTGGTGTTAGATGGTCTAGCTGTCTCTGCTGTAGCTTTTTCCTCCTATGGGTCTGTAAGCCTGTGTCAGCACTCCTGGGAGACCAGCTCTCTCCTGGAAAGGCCTATGCACAGAGAGCTACCCAACAACCCCACCTCCTAGGTGCAGATGGAAGCAGGGAGGACCCTGTTCCTGCTGCTCTGCTGCTTCTGTGGCCTGTGCCCTCCTCGTTGGTCCTGCCTTAGAAAGTCACCAGAGAGAAAATGGTGATCTCACCTGAATCCCTGGACCAGAGCACTCTGGGAACAGGACTTTTAGAAAGAGTATGATCAATGGGAAGCATCAACAGCCTATCCAAGTAAGGACTTTGCTACTTGCAAGGATCATGCCTTTAATTACCCTTCAATAAGGACTGTTTTCACTGCTGGAAGGCTTCTGTGATTCTTGTCCATGTTTGCTTATTGATTTGTTAGAAACATTCATGACTGAAAAACACTGAAGCCATTTATGCATGTTATTGATAAATCCATCTCTTTGCGTCTAATAATTTCAACTACATTAGGGTGTGTGTGTGTTTGTGTATTTGTATCAGAAAACAACTTTTGAGGAGTCTGTTCTCTCTTACTATCATGTGGATCTTGAGGATTGAGCTTAGGTCACAACCCTTGGCAGCAAACATATTTACCCACCCAGGAGTCATTTGCTAGCCCTGGTACAGAGGTTTTTTATTAGTCTTCCAAATGTCCCCATACTTAATTTTTTCCCAAAGTGATGTTTTTCATTATTTGTATAACTTTTTGCTTATTCATCCTGTATGCCAAGCCCAGTGGATCAGAGGGTCAGTTATATCATAACTGTTATTTTATGTATATACATGTTTGTGTGTATGCTGGTACATGTCTTTGCAGAACTGGCAGTAAATATATTGGCATGTGTATAGAAGCCGGAGATCAATTTTACCTATTTGCCTATAGGTACTTGTCACCTTACTTACGTGAGACAAGGCTTATTTCTGGCCTGTGGCTTGACAAATTGGCCTGGCTGGCTGGCCAGTAATCCTAGGGAATCTGCTTGTCTCTCCCTCCACAGTGCTGAGTTCATAAGTACTTACTACCACCCTTAGCCTTCTCACACAGGATCTGGGGAGTAAGCAAATGCCCTTGTGTTTTCAAAACTTTTACCCACAGAGCTATCTCCTGAGCTTATAAACCATCATGTTGAAAGGTATCTTTGAATAGCACTTTAGCTTTATACAGTGAAGAAGTAATTTCATAATCTATGCTGGCACATCACCTTCTCCATAGAAAATATATGCTTTTTTAAAGTAAAAATATACCCACAGATCTGCTAAAGCCCAGTTCTGTTTCAATCCAAGATACTTCTGACTTTGAGGGAACCCAAGCCTGCCTGCTCCACCATAGACACTACTAAATTTCCTGAGTTATCTAAGTGGATGCAATTCTTTCAGTAAGATTGGCCAACAATGGGTGTTAGCACCTTGGGAACTATTCAAGATGCAATGAGTTTCCTAGCTTTTTTATCTCTAGCTGGCATTGGCATCTCTATTCTACATAATGCTATTTCTAAAATCTGCCTTTAGTTACTATCTCTGCCTGCCTCTCTTTGAATAGGTACTCACAAGAGTCTTTGGACATCTGAGGGTTAGCTGAAAGGCTCAATATGGCAGAGATGTAATTCTAAGCTATGCTACCACATACTTATTCAAGTGTCACTGAGATACTGTTTATATTAGGTCTGTAATAAGTTGATTTTGCTTGTTTACATTTAATTTTTACTTTTAATTTTATGTGTATAGATGTTAGGTATCTATATACCATGTAAATGCCATGCCAAAGGAAGCCAGAGGAGCGCACTGGATCAGTTATGAGTCACTGTGGGCACTGAGAGTTAAGCCATGGTCCTCTGGGAAAGGTACCAGTGCCCTTTACCTCCGCACTACCTCTCTAGCCCTGTAACCAGCTTATTTTTCAGTAAAGGAGAAACTAGTCTGGGAGAGATGATCTCAGAGCACAACTGAGGCTTCCTGATGAAGAAAGGAGTCTACATTGGACAGCACTTTCATCCCCTGGAAGTTTCAAACCAATAAGTGGATGGTCGGCTCTATGAAATTCTGTCTCAATTCTTCTAATACATGTCTAGGCACTCTGCTCTCTCTTGAGAGAGAGGGTATTTTAGGGTATTTTAACCTGTGCAGAATGCTCCACAAATCTATTCTCTTCAAGACTTGCAATTGGTCTCGAAATACCCACAGTCATTATTTCAAACCACTATTTGACATATTTGAGGCTGGAGAGATATCTTAGTAAATAAAGTCATTTTGGTGAGCATGTTGACCTCAAGTGACTCCTGAACAGTTGTAAAAAAAAAAAAAAAAAAAAAAGAATTGGGCCTGGCAGCATGTACCTGTGATACAGATAAAGGGGGATTTCTGACGCTCCGTGGCTAACTACTCTGACCAAATTGGAGAGCTACAGCTTTATTGAGAGACTGTGTCTCAAAAAATAAGGAGAAGAGTTGTAGAAAATACTCAATATCTACTCTTCCTCTACTCTTTCAAAATTAGACAGATGCATGCATGCAGAGTGCACACATGCAATCATGCACACAAAGAGGAGAGAGACAGGGGTAAGGGGAGGTGGGCAGAGAGAGTATTTGAGCCCAGTGTACTCATCTGTAATCTTAGCAACCAAGAGATAAACAAGAAGGGATATCATGCGTTTGAATTTGAAGATTGTCTGGAGTGTTTATTGACATCCTGAGAAACAAAACAAGAAGATAGCATTTCATAGCACCCTCCCAATCTGCTAGCCTTCAAACTCTTTCTGCCACCTCTTCCAGGCTGTTCTCTGAGACTTGAAGGAGGGGTGGTTTACCATGTACATATGTGCATCATTAACTGAACATTATAGTTTTCTAAGAACAGGAAAGTTGGAAGGTGGATATGCTAAGGGGACAGGAAATATTGAAGAGGAGATGAATTTATAAAATTTACAAAGAATAAATAAAATTATCAAGCCCTTTTCTTTCAGAATTTAGCTTAAGGTCTCATAGCTTTTCTGTCTGTCAACCTGGACTCTGGCAATACTAACACAGTTGCTTATATTTTCATTTCACAATAAATCATCCTCAATATCTTCCGTTTAATAATATAAACCAAACCAAACCAAACCAAAACAAAACACAAAAACAAAACAAAACAAAAACAAAAACAACTTGGCTACCCAGAGTCCCCGGATCTCCTTCTCTCCATCCAGTCTGTTTCAATCATTGGTTCCTACACCCTGCCTGTTGGTATATGATACTGAAAAGGAGTTTAGCACCTTTCTTGCCTCTAATATCTTTTCTAGTAATCCACCCAAACCTCAGAGTAACTCTCCCAGCTCTTTTCCCTAGAAAACACATAACCCACACCCTCGTGAGGGAAAGATTCCCTGCTCAGCTGTGGGATTGAAGTAGTTTCTACTCTTATCCTTATCAAACCACACTATATTTCGTAAATGCCCAAATGATCTTTACAAATAAGAATAACATATTTCGCTGCCTGCCTGATTCACTAACATAACTAAGTCTCTGCAACCAAAATTCCTGGCAAACATTGCTGCTGTAATGCCCTTTCCTCCCACCCTCTTCCCCAGCCTTCCCTCCTCATCCGCCCTGTCCTGTTTACTTTCATCTTCACCAGTCTCTTTCTCACTCTATTTTGTCTTTCCTGTGCTGCTTTGCTCAACAGACTACTATGTAAGTCCTTGAACAAATAACATTTCTTTTAGTTGTATGTTAATGTGTTTCTCAGTTGACCTGGCATATTCTCAAAAGTATACACTCCAAATGACCAATAAAACCACCTGCCTTACTCCTGTTTATCCATTATTAATACATAATTTGAAGGTAAGACTTCATTTACTATTTGGTGTCACAAACCCTACCCATACCATAACTGTTTGTTGATACTAAGTTGACATGTCTCTTTATCTCCAATTCTATGCACATGCAGTGAAGTTAAGGAACAAGAAGCAATGTACTTTCACTACTAAGTGCCTGTTCTTCAAAATGATAATTTTTTAAGGGGTATGCACATGTTTTGGGTCAGTCTTATTGTCTCAGCTTAGTCCAGATGATTCCTATAGAATTAATATTATTAATATTAATCTTGGGTTAATAAAATCATTTTAGTATTTTAAGGGAATTACTTTTATTTTCTGTGGGACTGTAAATCTCAATTTCTGCCATTATATATAGATAAAAATTGGTAGAAATTTATAAATCTAGGATGTACTTCAGTTAATAGACTGCTTGCATAGCTATGAGTTTGATTCCCAGCATCACCCCCCCCCCCTTAACGTAGCATGGTGACTCATGCCTGTAATCCCACCTCAGTGAGGTGGATATAGGAAGTTGAAAATTTCATGTTCTTTCTCAGTTACTTACCAAGTTTTCCTGTCCTGTCCAAAGAATGAGCTTCTATCACCATACTTCTGGTTAGAGTAAGTAAGCTTATTAAGTATACAGAAAACTAAATGAAGGGATAAATAACAGATAGACAGATAGACTATAGGTAGATAAATACATAGCAAAATGTTTCCAGATTGGTCACACATAATATTTAGCAGAAACTGACTGGAGAATCCTTACTGAGGCTGAAATTCTTAAGAAAGACTATTCCTAGCAGAGCTGACTTCTCCTAAATAAAACAACAAATATCAATAGATAGAGATAACATCACCTGTATATCTTTCTACCTGTCAACTATTTTTCTATTATTTATCATATTTTATGTAATTATTTATCTATCATCTATTCCTTATCATCAATCCATCTATTTTAAATGACTGTTTAATGATGTATAGGCACATTTCATTAAAACTTATTTGTATCACCTATCAACTTATAAGCTTCATGCAGCCAAGAAACTTATGTTCTTAGATTCCCAGTATTCTGCACAGATAAGGCCAAGTTGACTCAAAAGTAATTGAACTTTTAAGGGATAGTGGCAATAAATCCATAAGCGGCTGAAGCTAGTGGGTCTGAACAAACTTTGTTCTCATCTTCCCTTGTGGCCTTACATTTATATCTTATATTCAATCATGTGGCATAAAACATTTCCCTGGAAGAAAAAGATCATAATCAATCTTCTGACGCCCAGGTTAGTTTTTCACTCCAAAAGTCAAAACCAACACTCTACAATTTTCAAACATATATTTAAGAGGCTCCAGGGACAAAGTTGAATTGTTGCCAGGAGCAACAGCTCCAACACACTCCACTCCAGTGTCCCTCACCTGCACCTTTACAGTTAATTTTGCATAAGAATAACTTCTTTCCAACAGTTTCTAAATCAGACCTCAGAGCACAGAATGTAGCTCTCCTAGAATTCCTGCTGAGCATTCAAAAAGCTGAGGTTCAATCAAGCTACCACATAAATCTGGCTTAGTGTGCCTGCCTATAATCCTAGCATTTACTTAAGGGGTGGAGGCAGAATCATCACAAGTTCAAGGTCAACCTCAGCCACATAGCCAGTTCAAAGCCAGCATGGGCCAGAGCCCCTATCTCAAAAGAATACAGAATAAAAATACCTACTCTGGCTACAAGTGAATTTGTTTATTAGTAGTTGTGATAAAGTGCTAGAATTTCTCAAACTCCATTTTTTTATGTAACTATCTTTCTTTGTAGTCAATTCTTTCTTAGTTTGCACTGTCATTTTTATGAGCATCTGTAGATCTTTCGAATCTTCAAGAAACGACTGTTTCTTTGCCCTTCTTTGCTGTTGTTCTTATCTTTCAGAAGTTGCAAAGTATTCAATTTCATCTTTGAGGTCCTAACATC
>NC_034594.1:91006087-91007393 GCF_900095145.1 Mus pahari
TTCAAGAAACGACTGTTTCTTTGCCCTTCTTTGCTGTTGTTCTTATCTTTCAGAAGTTGCAAAGTATTCAATTTCATCTTTGAGGTCCTAACATCAGTATAGTCTCATCATGAGAATACTGGGAGGCCTGGTGCCCAGCCAGGTCAGCCTAGGAGGTGTGGAAGACAGAATGACAATGGTCAGATCTCTGAGTGGATAAAGACTCCTGCCATTGAAACCTGATAAGTGCCCAGAAGGTGCAAGGGGAGATCCAACTCCCAGTGTTGTCCTCTGGTACACATGCATTCTCCAACATAGTAATGTTGAGAAATTAGACTCAACCGAGAAATTCTAGGTTGTATGCCCACCAGTCCCCAGGAATGCAACGGCCTCTGTCTCCTCTGTGGTAGGATTACAGGAATATACCACCATAACTGTCTTTTCACAAGGTATCTTAGAATTGGCATCAGGTCCACACACTTGTGAAGCAAAGACTACCAACTGATCTATCGTCACAGCCTCCTTGAAAGCTTTCTAATATCATGTATGGCCAAATGTAACACATAGACTGGGCTTAACACAACAAAGGTAGCAACCTGACTTGACCAATAACTCCTCCAGTATCCTTGGGTAATCTTAAATCCTCTATAGGAATGGAAATAATAATTGTGCATGCTTTAAGCCTGTAATTCCTTGAAGTAGTGTTTGGCATGTGGTTATCCCTCATATAATCTCTGTTCCTCAGATATTTAGGTCACATGTTCCGCATTCTTTCTTCCTTTCTCTTCAGGTAGACATCTTATTGGAACTTTAGAGAAAGGTGGTTGGGTTTTTACATTCCTGGTCCTAAAGGATTTTGATACCTTTTATCAAGCCATCTGGAGATTTTAAGCTACATTAAATTTTCTCTGGGGCTTCTATTTGAATTTCTTTATGTGTGGGAAGCTAATTAATTTTAAAAGCATTATAAATTCTGATAATGCATAATGATCTGCCAGGCTCCCCAGACTCATTAAGAATTATAACCCTCTTTTTATATCCCAGGTTCCTCCCTCTACACAAGACCTTGCTCCTATCTGGTTAATTACTGCCAAGTGCTATCATCTAAAATTCATCACCTTCCGAGCCAAAGTCATGTCCTCATTCCCCAAACAAATCCTTTATCATCATCACTGCGTCGGCTGCCCTTCTTTGCTGTTGTTCTTATCTTTCAGAGCCATTAGTCACAGCAGCAGAAGTTGCAAAGTATTCAATTTCATCTTTGAGGTCCTAACATCGGTATAGTCTCATCATGGGAATACTGGGAGGCCTGGTACCCAGCCAGGTC
>NC_034594.1:91007404-91024799 GCF_900095145.1 Mus pahari
CAGAAGTTGCAAAGTATTCAATTTCATCTTTGAGGTCCTAACATCGGTATAGTCTCATCATGGGAATACTGGGAGGCCTGGTACCCAGCCAGGTCAGCCTAGGAGGTGTGGAAGACAGAATGACAATGGTCAGATCTCTGACTTGGAGCTCCAGATCCCACCTTGTAAATCTAGCACTTAATAGCCAGAGCTGAACAGTCTCATCAGATCATTATGATTGCTTTACTCGGGAGATGAGAAGTATCCTAATATTAGGCAAACATAGGGGCCTTACTCTTAGAAATTACTAAAAGAATGGAGGAGATAAACGTGCTTATCTATAGGTAACAGAAGTATAGTACACAGAAATTATATGACTTCTGTCTTGGCTCTTGACCTCTTCACGATGTTTCTAACTGATTGAGAATATAAACGTTCTTCAACCATTGATATAGGTTAGTCCATTGTCCTTTGTTGCTGTCTTTGGAGGTACAGGAGACAACCCCAGGCCTATAGAAATATAGAATGTCAGAAGCTATAGGAAGCTGTCAAAGCTATGCCAATGACTGGGGAGAGAACACAGTCAGTGAGTGTTGGCTTACAAACAGGAGGGCCTGAGTTTCATCCCCAGGCCCCATGCTTAGAAAAATGGTGAGCATGTCTATCCATACATGTAATCCCATGGATGAGGAGACAGAGTCAGGAAGACCCCTTGTAACTACTAGTCAGCCTATCTACTAGACATCCTTTTGCATTCCTCTCTAGTGAGTTACCGTGTTTCAAAACCCCAAGGTGGATGGAATCTGATGAACAATAATCAAGTTATATCCTCAATCCTCTGCAGACACACATATGCTCCTTCATGCCCCAAAGATGTATACACACACACACACACACTCTCGCCAATATACACATACATACGCAAGGATAAACACATTCACACATACACACATGTACATATCTAAAAACAAAACTAAACACTGTTTATAACTGTAGAGTCTGAAGGAACCAACACCTGTTCGTAAAACACGGGAAGGAGAGGATTATCCACAGTAGTCAGTCTGTTCGGATGAACTGGTGCCTCATGGAGAGGCTGCTTGCAGGGCTTTAAAGCTCTGTGTGCTTTGTGTTAGCCATGGGATTTAAAAGGTAAACTGTCCTCATAGCTGGACTAGGGTCTCTGTAGCCAGTCTCTTCACAGAGGCCAGAGCCTTGCATAACACAGCTTGTTTTACTTTCAGTACCTGTGGAAGTAGTCAGTTCAGTGATTTATGTATTTACCCACTGGCTACACCACTAACCAGCCAGGGAGTGTTATGGACAGGACAACAGAATATATCCAAAACATGAAATCATGGAAATTGTTTTGCATGTGTGTGTGTGTGTGTGTGTGTTCAATGTATGTATGGTATATGTATATATGAGTACATTTGTATGTGCATGTGAAGCCCATAGGTAGACATTTAATTTTTTTTTGAAATAGGTCTCCAGGTCTCTCACTGAACCTGGCATCCACTGAATTCACTTGGTACCAGGACAAGTCCTCAGGTACTAGATACTTCTGCCTTCACATCTACAGCTATAAGAATATGAACTACATAGTCTCACCTAGCTTTTTATTTGTGTGGTTCTGAGTGTGTGTGTGTGTGTGTGTGTGTGTGTGTGTGTGTGTGTGTGTGTAGTGTAGTATTACATAGAAGATGTGTGGGGGAGTACATATTCCCTTATGAGTATGGAAGACTTAGACTCATAGAGAAAAACATCAAGCATCATGTTCCATCACTGCCTTGTTCTCCTGAGAAAAGGTCTCTTACTGAGAATGGCACTAGAGTAGCTTCCAATAATTAGTCCTTGATGAACCTCCTATCCCTGTCCTCCACAGCACTGTAATAACAGATATGCAAATGGCTACATTCCCTCTTATTATTTTTAACGTAGTTTCTAGAGACTTAGAACATTTTGCTGGTGAAGCATATACTCTTATTCATTGAGTTATCTCTAGCCCCAAACTTGGGTTTTCAAGTGGGAATGGGAGGACTGAACTCAGGTCCTCATGCTTTTGGAGCAAGGGCTGTACTGAGCCCATCATCTCACCAGGCCCATGGCAAATGTTTCTATAGAGAACCATACTTACTGTCACTAAAGGGAAATCTAGCAGAGTCTTCTGCTCCAATCTTGAGACTTCTGTTTAAATGTCAAGTGAGTTGCCTTTCTGAAGCATCTGCATACTCAATCTGAGAAGACCACTGAGAATGATATAAACCAGAGACACAGATAAAAGCTGTATGATGCTGTTTCACAAAGGCTGCTTTTCTACTCTCACCCTTTGTCACAATCATCCCTTTCCTTCCAGTGCCTTGTGAAAATTGTTTATGAAATTTTGCTCCCTTGATGAAAGCTTTATCCATGCCTAATATTCCGGTCACCTCTCATGACTAGCCACATTGTTCTCTTCAGTTGAAGTCTTGCCTGCCAGTTTGATCAACAATGTCCTACTCCATTCTTCTTGTCCCTGCCTAGTTATTTATATCATATTGTTTTACCCCCACCAGACCCTTTGGAGTAATGAATTGTAGGAAGCATATTAACACTAATCTTTATTATATACCTTGCCATTATACTGATTCACTTATGTCCATAATGTTGTAAGTGGTTCCCCAGATGGCTTGACCTATTGTCTTTGTCTTATCACATCAGAAAGATAAGGGACCAAAGTGAATTCTGAATATTCCCAACATGGAATTGAGGAGACAGTTTAGTTGGTAATGAGCTTGCAATGCAAGTATAAGAACCCATGTTGGGTACCTAGAACCCAAGTGGAGTGAAAAACTGGACTAAAATAAGCTGAGTGTGATGGTACACAGTATGGGGGACAGAGACAGGAAGGTCCCTGGGCCATGCTAGGCTACTGGTCAAGTAGATGATTTCTGCTAAACAACAGTTCAGGTTGTCCTCTGGAATACAAATGTTTTTATGTACATACATTCATGACCATACACACATCACATGTGCATGCACACACATACACACATACACACACACAGACACACAGACACACACACACACACACACACACACGGGATGGAGGAAGAGGGAGGAGAGGGAGAACAAGAACAGTACTTAGGTGAATTCAGATATAAAGAAGAGAAAAATCTCCTATGGAAGCAAACACAATTTTGATATGATCTTTGTAATTTGTGTATAGTCTAATTACACTATAAAGTTTAAGTGCATTACCGTATCTATGCATAAAACTATGTGGAAAACCCTCATAAAAGAGACTAATTTGGTCTTCCTAGCAAGATGAATCCCAGTGTTCAATCCCCAAATGGTATAAACCAGGCTTGATGATATGCATCTGGAATTCCTACATTCAGGAGTTTGAAACAAGACCATCAGAAATGTATGCAGCTATGCAGATTTTGATCTACTGGAGACTTTGTTTCAGAAAAAAAAAAAGGAAAGAAAAAAGAAAAAAAAATAGGAAAGAAGGAAGATAGATAAGAAAAGAGGGGGGAAGGGATGGAAGGAGGGAAGATGAATGGGAAGATATGTGTGTGTAGGTTAGTAGATGAATGGGTGGATAGATGGAGGGATGAATATATATCAATAAGAGCTTCAAAGCACATGTGGATTGGAATCTGAGTTTTGGTCTTTCCTGTTTCTTTCACCTGTTAATCAAACAGAAGAAATTCCGAAATGTTCTTAGAAAAGCTGTCCTTAAGTTTGACAGTTTATTTAGGAAACCACCTTTGTGCTGATGGCTCATCTCCAGTAATCAGAGTTGCAGACAAAGCCTGGGAAAGTCACATAATGGGTCAGAGATGGGTGAAAATTCAAGCTGACTGTGGAAACCTTTGTAGTTTGTGGATTACAAGCCAGTGCTCCCAGGTCTTCAGTGCAAGCACATTATCTGATGTTTAATATTTATTTTCATATAATGTATCATGAGCAAATCTTCAAAATGTGTTTGTATTGAAAATCTTTTTTTATTTTTACTCTTGAGTAGTTAGAGAATCCAAGTGGGACTGATTGTCTCAGAGTGGGTCAGAAGTGACTCCTGTCAGCCTTGACCTTCAGCTTCCTAATTCTGAGACACAAACTCCTCCAAGGAGTTGTGCTTCAGCCCACTCGGGAATTCAAGTTTAGACTGTTTTCTGTTTCTTAGCTGGTTTGTTGACAGGCTTCTGAAACCCATCAAATATGCCAGAATTTGCCACAAGAACTCTTGTCTTTCTCAGAAAATAAGCTTGACAGCTGGATCAGCAATTATGGGGCTAGTAGAAACTCAGACCTCATTGGCATTCGGTAGCTGCTCAGAGAAGTAAGGTGGCTAGACAGGATTTGCATTGACCTGGAAGGTCAGCCTGGGGAGATGTAGCTCCTGCCCTTAATGGGAAAAGCTCAGGACCAAGTTTAGCCTATCTATTATAGTCTGGAAAAAATCTGCCAATGTGTCATCACTGACACAAACCTCAGTTTGCATTAAATAGAGTTTACAATAATAAGATAGTAAAAATCAGTTCTGAGAAAAAAATATTATTCATTCCAGTATGTGCCTAACAGCTGTGTTCCAGGTCACTGACATTGTAGATATAGTAGTGAACTCTCAGGAGTGTGCACATAACAGAAAAAGAAAATGTTCCCTGGAATTCTACAAACATAAAATTCTTCTATGGGACTCCTTAACTATCAATTCTGGGTCTGTTCTGTAAGAAATGTTGACCCTCACTTCATAAAAGCACTGGAGACTCGGGTAGACAAAGCAGAACCATTTATCTTACTACCTTGCAACACTATTGTCAGCTCAGAATGACAGACACACTGACTGAGAGCAGAGAGCAATTTTTAGAAACAGAACAAAGACCTTCTCTTTCTTCCTTCCCTCCCTCCTTTCTCATTGGCTAAGGAGTCAGGAGCATATACTCTTACACATTATCTAGGTCTTCTTTTTCCCTGTCACATATGGCCATCTTTTTTTTTTTTTTTTTCAACAATACTGTACATGAGTTCATCTTGAGGTTTTGCAATCTAATCATTTTTAGAGATTATCAGAGCCTAATTATTAGGCTGTTAGGCAACCTTGGCTATTAGTAACTTCCTACTTCAAGCCTCCAATTTGGATAGCCAGTTTCATCAAGTTAACAGAATTCGGATACAGTTTGCTAGCTTAGGGGCTCCCAGTGATTTTTGTCCACCTAGATCTGGCCCTAAGATGACTCAAGGTATTTTTATTTTGAAAATGAGCCAACCGATTTTACTTCTTACACATGCCCAGAGTTTCTGCAATGAGGTCTGAGATCCCGTATTTCTGACCAGCATTGTTGACATAAAAATACTGCAGTTATTAGCAGATGGTGACTAGAACTAGCTGAGCTTCACAGATCCAAGATCTGACCCTGTGTGTTCTCTCTTCATGGCATCTCTCTACTGGCAATGCTCTTGACCTTCATAAGTACATCTCTTGGTTTTATATACTCCTGACACTGTATCTCACCTTGGAGAGGGTGGGGAACCTCTTATTTGGTCTGCCCAATAGGAAGAGCTGGTCTGTTTCTGCAGAGTGCAGAGTCATGGCTGTGCTCTCCAGCTTAGAGTTCTGAACCAGGAAGTTTATCAAAGATGTTCCTGTTCATCCATGCTGTACATCCAGGATGCAGACACATATGTTGAAATAGATTAATAGAAGCAATCCATGGAGATGGGAAGATTTCTCTGTGGATAAAACATTGCTGCACTGATATTACCACCTCATTTCAGGTTACAGGCACCCTCATAAATAGCTGGCAGATGAAGAATTCCACTTCTAATACTACCACTTAGAAAGTAGAAAAGTAAATCTCTGAAACAAGATGATAAGCTAGAGTAGCTACCAAAGAACTCTGGGTTCAAGTGAGAGACTCTGCCTCAATAATTAAGGTGGGAGCTATGAGGGAACATATTCAATCTCAACTTCTGGTTCTCTTCTGCACACATTTCCATGTACATATATGACCTCCCTTTCTATAAAATACAATAGTACACACACACACACACACACACACACACACACACACACACACACCATTTACATACATATCCAAGAATCAAGGAAAAAGAAAAAACTGTATAAATCAAGAATATTTGAGAGCAATGAGGTTATACAAATCAGCTAGAAAAAATAGACCTAGTAAGAACATAGTATGCATCAGGAGAATAAAATAAAGAGAAGTTGTCAAGACTGACACACGGATGACTAGAACAGCACCATACCTCCATGAGCAAATGATATAACTGATCATGTTCAGTATATTTACTTTATGTGTTCTTTCTTCCTGGCATCTCTCTACTGGCAATACACTTGACCTTCATAAATACTTCTCCTGGAAGAAATGCAGAAGACTAGGAGCCCAGGAAGTTCATATTAACTTGAAAAGACAAGAAACCCACCCCTTAATATCATAAATTTAAAAAAAATAATGTGTGTGTGTGTGTGTGTGTGTGTGTGTGTGTTGTGTATTTGGGGGTGTGTAATACTATAGTGCACAGAGAATAACATTGTTCAGTCTGTCTCTTCTACTTTCCTGTGGGGTTCAGAGATTAAAACTCACTATTAGGCTCGCTATGCAAGCCTTTTCCTTGCTGGACCATCTTACCTATTCTCCTCTTTTCTTTGATTTAGTATCCTTTCTTCTCTCTTGTTTCTTTTCTTTCTTTTCTCTTTTTTCTTTTTTTAATTGAAAACAGATTCTCTCTCAATTTTTGCCTTTGCATAGAGATTTTTTGAATTTTTTTATTAGATATTTTCTTTATTTACATTTCAAATGCTATCCCGAAAGTTCATACAGACCATAGGTTTCCCTCCCTCCACTCCTCCCACCTCTCTTCACATCCTCTCTCCCCTGGATCCACCCCTCCCCCACCCCCTGTGTCCCTTCAGAAAAGAGCAGGTCTCCATGAAACTACAACTAAACAGGACAAAACAAAATACAATAAGAAAAAGCAAAAAAAGAAAACCTCACAATAAGTCTGTATGAGGCAACCAAACATGAGGGAAAAGCCCCAAGAGCAGGCAAATGAGTCAGACACACCAACTCCCACTGTTAAGTGTTCCATGAAAGCACCAAGCTCACAGTCACAACATATATGCATATTGAGAAACTGGTTCAGACAGCAGCAGGCACTGAGTGTGTAGTTCATATGAACCCTGCTTGGTTGATTCAGTGGGCCATGTTCTCCTGGTATCCTCCATCCTCTCTGACTCCCACAACCTTTCTGCCCCTTCTTATATAGGGTTACCCAAGCTTGAGAGCAGGAACCCGAGGGACACCTTCAGTTTACTTAAACTCTTTCTGCACAATGTCTAATGATCTACTCCCATCTGCTGCCAAAGGAAGCCTTTCTAATGATGATTAAGAAAAATGAATCTATGAAAATAGCAGAATATCATTAGGAATCATTTCATTGATTTTGGTTTTTTGAGCAGTAGTGTTTGGCATTACCCTGCATCTCTGGGCCATCTAGTCTCTGGTTCATGGCTCTCCAAGCAGTGTAGGGCATGGACTTCCTTTCATGGAGTAAACCCCAAGATAAACCAGATATTATTTGGCTACTCACACAAGATGTACACAATGAGTACCTCAGCATATCTTGCAAGCGGGACAGATTGTAGGTCATAAGCTTTGTGCCTGGGTTAGTGGCCATGTTTTTTGTTAAGTAGCCGATAGAGAAAGTTTCCACACAAAAGAGATTAGAATATAAGGGAGAAGGCCTCTCATATAGGCACCAGCTTAATTTCCCCACCTTCAATGAGCTGTGCCATACATTGCTCAGCAATGAGACCTTGCTGTCAGTTTGAAGATAGCAAGTCTCTGTCTCCTGGGTTGCTTAGAGATCATCCCAGGACCCTCTTGTCCACAACTCAGCCAAATACATCCTAGTCCTGCCACTGAGATTCTTGCATGAGTATAAGAGAGGCAAGTTCAGACTCTGTATCAGTCATCAGTAGAAGTCCGCACGAGGAACACCCTTACAGATTCCAGGAAGTTTCCACTACATAAAGTTTCCACAAAGCTCCCCATATGTTCCCTAATTCCAGGTATCTCTCCTTGCACATTCTCCCACTGTCTCCCCCAACCTGATCCTTTCTGTTCCAATTCCCACCTTCCAGCAATCCATCTGAAACATCTATTACATTTCCTCTTCCCTGGAAGAGACACTCTTTACCTAGCCTATCTCGGTCTATGTACTGTAGTTTGTTTATAATTTATGTAATAGATAATATCTACAACTTTTTGGTCACTTGGACTTTTACAGTGTACGTTTTCTTCAAACTGCCAAGTTCTTTACATCTCACAAATTCCTTGAAGCACCCACTATTTAATGAGGCAAAAACTTATCTTCAATGTCAAACAACTCATTACCTTGCACATGCTTTTAGACAGGTGCATGATCTTCTGAGTCTTGATTTTATCAGTTTTTCAAAGGAAAAATGTCTAGATAATACATGACTGTCAAGCCCATTAAATAAAGCAAATATATGCTAGCAATTACCCAAGAATAGTTTGCTTAACCCAGGGCACACACAACATCTCCATTAGCCATTGAAAATTGTGAGAGAAGGTAGAAAGTATATTTAGTTGCTAGTTATTTTTGTGTCCTTAATAAATAGTGATCCTGGTAGTGATGGGGTAGTTCAGTGGGTTAAATTATTTGCTATGTAATCAAAATGACTTGAGTTTGAACCCATGTAAAAAGTGAAAGATAGGGGGCATACATCTGTGATGCTAGCAAGCCTACAGAAAAGTTGGAACCAGACAGCATAATTAACTGTAAGCTCATGTGCCAGCTTGCTTGTAGTATATATATATATATATATATATATATATATATATATATATATATATATATATGTTAGAAACAATAAAAAAGAAGGCACCTGAATAAAATAGAAGATGGAAAGAACTGAATCCTGAAAGTTGTTTTCTGATCTAGTGCAAACCAAAGCACCTGCACACCAATAAATCTATACAAACAAACACACACACACACACACACACACACACAGAGAGAGAGAGAGAGAGAGAGAGAGAGAGAGAGAGAGAGAGAGAGAGAGAGTTTATAATCCATAACATAAAACATTAACTGTTAAAAATAATAGCTCATCTCTAACCTGGATGCCTCTTGTTTTATAGCATATATTTTCTATCATTATCTTATAGTTTGATAAAGAATCTGGCCAGATATTTATACAACCAGTAAAGGTTTTAATGTCTACAACAGAACTCTGTCTGAACATTAAATTCCAAATAAGGCAATCATTACAGAGGCATAATAACATCCAATAATGAAAATCTAATGTATGTTGTATTTCTTTTTTTTTTTTTTTTAATGACAACAGTAAGAATTATGAGTTGCTATCGCTGTTTTAAATCTGCTTCTCTAAGCCATGTTGGGGATGCTAAGCATCCCCTCAGTTTCTAGAGAAGGGATTAAGAATTCACTGGGTATACTTAATCCTTCTTCAAAACTTCTCCTGCAGTTCTGCTTCTCCATCTGTGAAACAGTTGTGACAATTCATGTGTTAATTAATTAATATTCCAAATATCCAGAGCATTTGGATGAATTCTCTCAGGTGAGCAAAATGTTTCTGTTAGTAAGTGTAAGTGATGTTGGAAAAAACTTGCATCATCCTACCAGGATGAGTCTATTTACAACTGAATACTCATCCACAATCTCAGAACTTTGAAAAAGTCGTCAAAGGTTCCCCACTCCAAATTCCCCAGTAACTTGTTCACACAAATCTCTATACCATCTTCATCTTTCACTCAAAGTCTTTTCAACTGGATATATCTCCCCTGGATTAATAATGAGGTAAGATGACACTGAATGTGTATTTACATGTCAGTACTTATAATTTGCACGACAACCTTTTGTAGGCCTCATCAAATGATCAATAGAAATGTAACTTGTGAAAGTTCAGAATTCGTCCTCCATGCACCATCTACCAAGCTGCAGAACAAGAATGAAGCATTTATACACATTTCTCCTTTACCTGAAGCTCAAATTTCTCAGCACACTTTGACCTGTTTCCTTGGAGCACATGCATGTATGTGACATTTCATCTAATCAATAATGCTTCTAGACTTTCCAGAAAGGTCAAGAAGTACAATTTACATCATCACAGCTATGAGAGTAATCAAGAGAGATCATGAAACTACTGGAGAAAAAAAGTTCTAGAATGTAGAACTTGACAGAGGAATTTAGAGCTTCAGAAAATTCTGGTGGCCAATGATCCTCCAATATAAGATCATAAAAGGAAATGGGAAGTGCAAGAAAATAGCAACATCATGTTTGTGTTAACCATTTATATTTTAATCAAGTACATCACTGTGTATAATTCTGCAAAGAAGCAACACTTATGGTTTCTATGTTTGACCTACTTAAGACCTCAGCTTTCTCCTAGTATTATTCTGTGGTGTCCTAAAGACATAAATCACACTTGTTGATCTTTATTTTCTCATAACAATCACAGAACATGGCCTGACCAGTGTCAGACTGTACTAAAATCTGTAATGCCCAAGTTTCCAGTATAGGATTGTGGTAAGAGAATAGACACTGGAGACAGCAGCATCAATATTTTTGTAAGAATAGAGCCAGTTGGCAGAGGAGGACTAGAGTCCCTTCCTTGCCACCATACAGGTCAATTTTGTGTGAGAAAACCTCATGCCACACAAAGGAACAAGAGGCAAGTGTTGTAGAGTTATCTTATAAACAGTCATGTGCCTCCTGACCTAAACTTACTGAATACACTTTCCCCTCTGTTCATCATGATTGTCCACTCTCGTCCTCAGGAGTGCTTCTCCTTTTTCAATAAACAGTTCCTACTTATAACTATTTGTCTCTCATGCAATCCTTTGTCCTGGGACACATAATCTTGGAATCAGGAGTCCTCAGAACTCAGACTGCCACCTTTAACAGGGTGATGTGGGAGAGGTTTTACCCAGTGTTGGGCAGCGACACTCTAATGGAGTGATGTTCTCCATGCTGTGTGAATGTAAAATTTAAACACTGCACTTCCTCATGGGGGTGGGAGCCATGATCCTGTAATAAACATAACTTACCAGTTACTTCTTAGGTGTCACCCTTTGCACTGTGTTTTTCAGCCTGTAGGAAGTAAGTATGCTGGAAATTAGAGTTCTTGCTGTCCATCACCAGATCTTATCACTGAACTTCTTGTGTTCTTTTGCCTTTCTCCCTCTATCCCTGTGACACTAGCTCCATCTCTTCCCAAGTGCTTCATTCAGTATCAGCATACAGATGTGTTTTACCTTGTGTATCTAGGTTCTCCTTTCCTTTTGGATCGTTCAGTCTGCTTGCAAATTTATTCATATTGCTTTCCCCTTTCCAAGCACAGATGGATGCTATGCAGTTGTTCTGTGCATTGCTGAACAGTAAAGCTTCATCTGCTGTCACAGTGGCAGAGTGACAGTAATCAGAAGAGAACAGGGGAATACCAGGGACAAGAAGTGGGAGTGGGTAGGTAGGGGAGCAGGGGCGGGTGGAGGATATAGGGAACTTTTGGGATAGCATTTGAAATGTAAATAAAGAAAATATCTAATTAAAAAAAAAAGAGAGAGAGAGAAGAGAACAGGAATCCACACTATGAAGCACAGGTGGATCATTTCCATAGCCCCGGTGAAAGCTGGTGGAAACAAGACTCTGTAGGAAGCTGGGTTCAGCCTGGAACACACTGTGCAGGAAAATCAGACACCAAAATCAAACAGCATCATTTGGCTGAAGGTTTGGGGCCATCCAATAGATCATCGGTTCATGATCCCCAGACCCTTCTAGTTAACCCACTCACAACTGGCGATCTAGTTCAGGCTGGCCTTGAACTCAGAAATTTTCACACCTCTGCCTCCCAAGTGCTGGGATTAAAGACGTGCGCAACCACGCCCGGCTTTATTTCATACTGTCTCAAAACAAAGTGTATGCCTGGTAAGGTGGTACATATTTTATTGTTTATTAAGTGACTAGTGTTAATACATTTAATTATTAGATTATCCATATATTTAATTTGTTGTTTATTCATTCTCTGATTATTTTATACATGTATACAACATAATATGATCATAACTGCCTCCCCTCCCATCTTGTCTTCCAATATGTCTGGCCTCTTTCACCATTTTATTTATGCTTTTGTGTGTGTGTGCACAGGCCCACATAAGTGTTGCATATATATTGAGGTGGATATCAGAGGTGTTTCTCGGTTTCTGACCAATTTATTTAATATTTGTTTCATTTTGCTTTTAACCATGAATGTATATTGGGGGGTGTGATTGCCTACACATGTAAGTGCTAGTGCCTGTAGGGTCCAGAAGGCATTGAGTGACCAGAATCAGGAGTTAGGCTCTGCAGTGAACCACCCATGTCAGTGCTAGGAAATCAAAGAGTACTCCTCACTCTTAACCACGAGGCCTTCTCTCCAGCCATATAAAGACCTTTGAGAACAGGTCTCTCTCACTGTACCTGGACTTTTCATCTAGACTTGCTAGCCAGCTAGTTCCCTGGAGCTTCCTATTTTTGTCTCCATAGTTCTTATCTGACTGGTACTTCTGGTTGTCTAAAAGGAATGCTAGAGTCTAAGCTCAGCTGATGCTCATTGGTGCACAGCAAACATTACTCACTGAGTTACATTCCCAGCTTTGAGGGTTTCTTTTTTCCCCTAAAGAATATATTTTATGGGTTTCTAATGTATTTATCTTATGTATGAATTTAAGTCTTAGATAAAGTTGCAAAGGTGATCCAGCTTTCAAGTTATAGCTCTAATGTTCTCTCTAGCCACTGCTCTAATTACCCAAGACAGAGCAACATGACCAAGAACTCCATAGGTTCAGCTTGAAGTTCAGTGAGTACAGCATGCATAGATGTAGTGATAATATTGAGTGGGAATGTTTTGAAAAACACAGGAGAATGGAAAAACCTCCCTACATCTGGCCAGTCGCTTTTTACAATCTGGAGTCTTCAAGGATATTATTGTTAACTGTATATATAAAGAATAAATCATAGAATTTTATTTTTAAGATAATTACAGAAAATCATGATTTTTCTTCCTTTTAAAAATTGTTTATGAAGAATAGTTCTATGTTCTTGAACAAGAAAAATAATTAAGTTGTCATTATGAATATTCAATCTAAGAATTTTTTAATTGCTAGTAAATCCTGACAAATTGAGTTTTTGTGGCTTCTGGATTTCAAAAGAGAATAATTGTATCTTGTCCACACAGCCCTTCACCTCTGTTTCACCCTACTAAGATGCTGTATGATGAATCCTTTCCAAGTTGTCATTAAGTAGTCTTACAGTTTTTGTATTATAGAAGTAATAACATTTTACAGTATAATTTTTTGTAATAAAAATAGAGAAAGACTATAAAAGTCACCTATAATAATTCTTCCAAGGAGCCATGGAGATCACTCATTGGTAAAGTGCTTACTGTACAAGCATGGCAATATTAATTCTCTACACATTTAAAAAGCTTGGCTCAGTGACACACTTCTGTAATCTCAACCTTGGAGTAGAATGAGATCCCTGGAGCTCGCTGGCCATCCAGTTTGTTTAATTGTTGACAATCATTCTCAGTGAAAAATGAGAATTGGAGAGCCAAGTCAACTGGTAGAGAGAGTATGTTCCATGCACAAGGTCTTCAGTTCTCCTCATCGCTGCATAAAACCAGGCACATGGTACACTCTTTTAATCCTAGCACTTAAATAATAGAGACAGGAAGATGAGAAATTCAAAGTCATCCTCATAATACTGTGAATCCAAGAACAACCTGGGCTATATGAGTCTAGAATGTGAGTGGGGCAGACACCCAGGGTCAGTCTCTAACATCTACATGCAGCATGTGTAAACCTGCACATGTGCATAAATGTTTACACACACACACACACACACACACTCAAATAATTTTCTCCACCGGATGTTATGATAGAAACTTGTTAGTTTGTGTATATGCATACACCTCAAAACTTTGTTTGGATCAAGACTTCTTGACTTTTGACTATCTGGCTTTCATACCAAAAGAACAATATGCTAAGTGAAATTTAGCTGGCATATAATGCCAAATCCTACATGATATTATCCATGGAGTTTGACCAAGCTGATCTCAAGAAGGCTGGAGTAGGGAGAAAGGAGTAGTAAAGAACAAAACACAATCAAGTTGAAGTTGAATTAAATAAAGTCCTGGTATCTATTTATGGTAATAATGTGAAGGAAAAATCATAATTATATTTTGCAATTTTCATGTTACCTTTCCCTGGGAAGATGTGAACAAATGTCTATTCACTCCATATATGTCTGTATATATATATATATATATATATATATATATATATATATATATATATACCATATTACTACTTCTACTTCCTTCAAATATACCATATTACTACTTCATTCAAATCATTACCATATCAGCTATTTTTTTCCCAATAAACACCTAAGAATCTTCAGAATTATCATGACTGGATTTTAGAAAAGATCAAATTAATCATCAAGAGTTGTCATAATGAAGGATATTTCTTTTCCAACCCCAGTCTGGAGCTTAGGATAAAGAGATAAAATGATCAAATGTCAGAATCAAATTAGCAAGAAGAATAAGTCATGAGAGCTTATTATAAACTAGGCACTGGTCTGAGAAAAGCATGATGCAGGTGCCTGTGGCATTGCAATCCTGTCTTCTTAAGCACAGGCTGGCACAACACTGTTAGATCATGAGCCTGCACTTTTATGTCAGATCATATAGCCCAATCAGGCCACTGTTCCCTGCAGCTCTCACTGGGGCAGAGTTTAAGAAGCAGTCTGTGTGCCACCCCTGTTAGTAAAATATCAGAAATGTTGTATGTTCTAAGGATAGGACCAAGACTCCTCAGAGGTATTCCCAGGAGCTCTAAATGCTGCTCCCTGGGGAGGTTCCTCTTGCCTCTCTCAGCATCCCTTGCATAGCAGCTATATAGTTGTCATACTCACCCTATACTCCTCTTATTCTTACCATTATGAAGCTCTTCTACAGGCTTTAAAGCAAGTTTCTCCTCACTTCTAAGCCTCCATTATTTTTAGATCTCCAGATATTGTATTGTGATGATCCAAGAATCCCTGAATGAAGAACACAGATTTGATAATGTACAAAGACAAAGAGCATTTATTATGCATACACACACAAAAAAAAAGCCAGCATGTGGGGATCAACTATTCCAACAAAGTGATGACCACAGGGAAGCTCACAAGTCCTCTTAAAGCCACTTAGGGTTTTTCCAGTTGCACTTGGGTCACTTTCTCCAGGATTGGTTGAGCTTTCAGAATATTTGTACACTTCCGATTGGTTCATAACTCAAGGGAGGCAGAGAGAATTACATTATAAGGCCTTTTTCGTATCTGCTGTAAGCTCCTGGTCAGATGTCAGGGGAGTTGCTGATTGGCTGCCCCTTTGGTGTGTGTGTGTGTGTGTGTGTGTGTGTGTGTGTGTGTGTGTGTGTGTGTTTTCCTAGAAGTCTTGGCTACCCTCCTGGGAAAGTGAATCTTAAGGCTTAACATGGCTCCTGTTCTACTATGTAGTGAGTTATGTCCTCTCATTAATTTTGTCTAATATTCCTGTTATCTGAAGGCCCAGTCCCTGCCTTGATCTTCTTGTACACAATACAACTCATTGGTGGGAGTTATGTAGCAGCATCCTTCCTGGATAGGCTGCTGTTCTTGTTTTGTTTTGTTCAGCAATCACTAACAGGAGTTTCCACTTCAGTCTGGTGTATATGCTCAGCCTACAAATGAATGATTCCTTAGATTCTACGTAGGTTGGTTCTATTCCATCTATCTCTCTTTGTAAGAGAGATCTTACAGACTTCAGGAACATTCCCGTGAACTGAGCAGCATCAAAGATGAAAAGCAAAAGTAGCTGCCATGAGGAAACACGCTGATGTTTCTTTCTCTCTTCTCTCTGCTCTCAGGATCAGATGTAGCTGACTTTGATGGCCGGAGCTCACTTTTATACAGGTTCAATCAGAAGACAATGAGTACCCTCAAAGATGTGATCTCCCTGAAGTTCAAGAGCATGCAAGGAGATGGAGTTCTGTTCCATGGAGAAGGACAACGTGGAGACCACATCACCCTGGAACTCCAGAAGGGCAGACTAGCTCTCTACTTGAACCTGGGTAAGGTCATTCCTATGCGTATGTTGTGTATATGACTGCTGAGGATAGAGGTGAAGCTGGGGAATCCTCCTCAAGCACCACCCCCCTTTTTGTGGCTTTGAATTTATAGCTCACTGATTTACCTGGACAACTGACAAACAAACTACAAGGATCTTCCTGTCCCTATTTCCCCTTCTGACACCCACCCCATGCTGGAATTTGAAGAATGAGTTTATGCAGCTGGCTTTTTAACCTGAGTTCTAGGGGTTGAAACCAAATCCTCATGCTTGTGCTGCCTTGTCACTCATTGGAAATCTGCTCTGGATAAAAGCAAATGTTGACTGAGGTAGGATAATCTTCATATTTAGGTTTGGAAAACACTGCAGATGTTAGCAATAAAAGCACAGGGATAAAGGTTTTTAAGTAATTTTAGATAACCCAACCTTGAATTATTTGTGGTTACACTCGGTTTCCTTCTTTCTAATTTTTTATACATAGTTTCAGTGGAGACAGGGGATGTCTCCAAAATGACAGGGTTAGAGACTAGGGAAGAGGGGAAAACAGTTCTAAACATCATGGCCTCTTTATCTCTCTCTCTCTCTCTCTCTCTCTCTCTCTCTCTCTCTCTCTCTCTCTCTTTATGTGTGTTTGTGTGTATGTGTGTGTGTGTTTGTTGTAAGAATATTAGCATATATAAATGTACGTATGTATGCACATATGTGTGGAGAACTGAGCAAGACACTAGTATCTTGCTATCTCTGTGTGTAATATTGCCTTGAGACAAAGTCTCTTACTGACCCAAAAACTTATATTTGGGTCTAGGCTGGATTGTTAGCAAGCCCTTAAGATCTACCTATTTCTGTCACTGAGTGCTGGGGTTATAGGAACTCATGGCCATGCACATTTATTACTATTATTGTTACTGATATGTTTATAAAAAGATAAAGAGAGAGCAGATATATTTTGGTAGATGTGTGGAAGGGTGTGCCTCGGAGATCCCAAGCTGAGGCATCCCTTCTACCGGAGGCACCATCCACACAAAGGCATAGTATAGAATAGATTTTATTCAGGGAATGGGGAGGGGACTTAAGAGGGTGTCAGAGACAAAGAAAGACTGAGAAAGGCAGAGAGAGAGAGAGAGAGAGAGAGAGAGAGAGAGAGAGGAGAAAGAGAGAGAGAAGAAGAAGAAGAAGAAGAAGAAGAAGAAGAAGAAGAAGAAGAAGAAGAAGAAGAAGAAGAAGAAGAAGAAG